>NC_057750.1:17632629-17657050 GCF_004010195.1 Chiloscyllium plagiosum
TAGTTCCAGTGATGATGGGTTACAGTGTTACACACTGAGGTCAGTACAAATAGTTCCAGTGATGATGGGTTACAGTGTTACACACTGAGGTCAGTAGATTAGTTCCAGCGATGATGGGTTACAGTGTTACACACTGAGGTCATTAGATTAGTTCCAGTGATGATGGGTTACAGTGTTACCACACTGAGGTCATACAAATAGTTCCAGTGATGATGGGTTACAGTGTTACACACTGAGGTCAGTAGATTAGTTCCAGCAATGATGGGTTACAGTGTTACACACTGAGGTCAGTAGATTAGTTCCAGCGATGATGGAACATACTGGTGGAAAATCTGGGCTAGTCTCATAGTTCTAAGATGAGACTTGATATTGGTGTTTAAAATCCTGAAGGGTCTTGGCTCTGCAAATAAAGGTAACCTGTTTCCAGTGGCTGGCGAGTTGGTAAATCAGAGGGCACCAGGCAGTAAGTGCGTATGGTTTAGGTCAGTAGATACAGGTTCATCGTCACCTCTAAAAGGCAATTTAATAAATACTTGATCGAAACATAATTCAGGGACATGACAAAAGAGCCAGCAAGTGGATTGTCCTTCATAAGAAGTGGCATAGATTGAATGGCTGCACAGCCTCTTTTTGTGTGTCACTCTTCTGGGATTGGTTCTTGGTATTATGAAAGGGAAATCATGTGTGATAGCCATTTTAGAGTTCCTCAAGTTTGTAACAAGCAGGGTTGATGAAGGGGAACTGGGAGATGGAGTGTATGTAGCTTTTCAAGAGGTATTGGATAAGGAGGTGCTGCATTAAAAGTTACTGAACAAGATAAGAGCCTGTGGTGTTGGGGGTGATGTAGTAATATTGATAGAGGGCTAGCTAACTAACAGGAAACAGTGAGTCAGGACTAAATGGGTCATTTTTATGATGATAATGATAACTTGTACAGTGCCTCAGGGATTAGTACTGGAGCCTCAACTGTTCGCAATCTGTATTAATAACTTGAATGAACAGACTCAGTGTATTGTAGCCATATTTGTTGATGATGCATTGATGGGTAGGAGAGCACAAGGCCTGGATTATCATTGTCTGGAGGAATTTTAAAAGGGTGGGTTGGACCCAGCTAAAAATTGTTGAATAGAACTCTCCAACCCATTTCCAGCCGACCCCATTTGCCTCTGATGGGAGAGGTGGATACAGAGTAAGTCCCACAGGTGAGAAATCTGATCACAACAGTGCCATTTGACATTAGTTTTGAATTCAAAAGGACCCTCTTCCATTGTTCTAAAGACTTTAACTAGCATTAGCATCACAAATTTGTGGAAGAGACATGAATAGAGTCATAGAAATGTCCAGCATGGAAACATACTCTTGAAGGACATATAAAGTCTGTTTAAATGTCATAGCTATTTCAGTGAAGTTATGTAAATCCTCAGCCCTTTAAAATTAGAAATAAAATGTCTGCAGTTTTCAGTTCAAGTAAGAAAAATGCCACCCTTAGCTGGAGTGCATTGGTTGGCAGCTTAGGGAAAAAAAAGCTATTACTTCTTATGACATTTTTCTATGATTGATAGTTCAGCTGAGCCCATTGTGAATGCTTGGCTGTATATCAAAAGCTTCAAAACCACTAACTTCGGTAGGGAGCCTGAGTTCACATTTTGATGGACAATTCTTCAGAGGCCATGAAAGGCTGCCTTTGATGTATTTACTGAATAGAGGTTTGTCTGTCTGTACAACTAATTAACCACACGAGAGGATTTAAAATGTCTGACCGGGTTTTATGAATGAATGGCCTGAAAGGTTGCTCCCAGGTTGTCGGCACTTTCTCCACAAAACCATTTCCGGACAAAATGGCCAGACATCGAGTATTGGTTCCAGGAAGGGTGGGCCTTAAACGGAACCAGGCCGATGCTCCAGGAGATAGCCAAAGGGGTATTATTGAAAAATTCTGAAGTGTCTTGCCAGGATAGATACTGAGTTTATACTTCCTTTAGAGGGAGAGTCCAGAAATCGAGTGCAGTTTCAAAATAAGGGCTTCCCCTATTTAAGATAGAAATGGGAAGGAATTTCTCCTGTCAGAGTGCCTTTAACCTTTGGAATTCTCTGTGCCAGAGAGCAGTGCAGTTATTGAGTACCTTCAAGATGGAGTGAGACAGATCTTTGGCCTGCAACAGAGTCAAGGCATACAGGAACGTCGAGTTAAGTCCACGCTCGGATTAATTATGATCGAAGAAAATGGGGGAGAAAGCTAATGGCCTAGTCTTCCTCCTAATATTCATGTTTTTGTGGTTGCTTGAGGCTGTCCATCTCTGGATGTTTACATTTCTCTTGATTTGTTCATAGGGTGTGGATATCGTTGACTGGGCCAGCATTTATTGCCCATCCCTAATTGCCCCTCAGGAAGGTGATGCTGAGCTGACTTCTCGGCTTCCTGCCATCCATTTGGTAGAGGGACAGACCATCTGTAGTTTTGCTGCTTGAGTTAGCTCTGTGAAAATTTACTTCAGTTATGAGGAACTGGGATTTAAACTTTGTCCATGGCTTTGTGGATCTGTAAGAACAAGGATTGCTACATCTGTTTCATAGTAAATTCTATTGAATGCAGTCAAACCTGATGATATCTCTTCAGCCAATGATTTTCTCCTAAAATAGACACAGCAGTTCTGTAGGAGCAGGTACAATGAATTTTGAAACAGTCTCCTGTCAGTGGAGCTGTGAATAAATTGCCATGCAATGCAATGAAGATTTGGATTAGACAGTCTCTCAGAGCTATCAAACCTGAGGAAAGTAATAGGACTGAGATTGATTGCTGCCCCATAGGGGGACAGACTGCGGTGATCACTAGGAGTAGTGACATAGTCAGTAAAGTCACCTACCTTAGGGAAATAACCTTGGCTATTTACCCTATCCATGCTCCTCATGATTTAGATTAGATTAGATTAGATTCCCTACAGTATGGAAACAGGCCCTTCAGCCCAACCAGTCCACACCAACCCTCCGTAGAGTAACCCACCCAGACTCATTTCCCTCTGGCTAATGCACCTAACACTACGGGCAATTTAGCATGGTCAATTCACCTAACCTGCACATCTTTGGACTGTGGGAGGAAACCCACGCAGACACGGGGAGAATGTGCAAACTCCACACAGACAGTCACCCAAGGCTGGAAGTGAACCTGGGACCCTGGTGCTGTGATGCAGCAGTGCTAACCACTGAGCCACCGTGCTGCCCCAAAATGTTCCTTCTCACATCACATCTCTTCCATCCATGAATCACTTTTGATGTGTGCCCCCTTGCTCTCCATCTGTTTAGATTAGATTAGATTCCCTACAATGTGGAAACAGGCCCTTCAGCCCATCCAGTCCACACCGACCCTCCGAAGGGTAACCCACCCAGACCCATTTCCCTCTGACTAATGCACCTAACAGTATGAGCAATTTAGCATGGCCAATTTAATAAACTTCTATAAGGTCACCCCTCAGCTCCAGGGGAAGCAAGTCCCAACTGAGACAGCCTCGTCAGTTGGGAAGACAGACTTACATTTACAGAGCAGCCATCACTCTGTTATTACAATGTCAGTTTGGATTCCATTCTGACAACTCCAGACTGGGAATTGAACCTTGGGGAGACTGCAGCCTATTAAATGCTTCCCCGTGTAAGGAATGATCAACTGGGCGGAGGAGCAGCAGATGGAGTTTAAGTTAGATAGATATGAGGTGTTACATTTTGCTTGGCCATCCAAGCCAGCTAGCA
Source organism: Chiloscyllium plagiosum (assembly GCF_004010195.1). NCBI lineage: Eukaryota > Metazoa > Chordata > Chondrichthyes > Orectolobiformes > Hemiscylliidae > Chiloscyllium > Chiloscyllium plagiosum. The sequence continues at coordinate 17,636,371 of NC_057750.1, forward strand.
GGGTCCAAATGAAGACCTTGGAGATGTTTCAAAGATGGAGGAAGCTTCAGACAGCTGAGCTGGGGGCTGGGACCGCGGACTGTGAATCCCTGTTAGCAGCAGCAGCACGGGTCGGAAGGATACACGTCCTGAGCTGCTGCGTATTGCCGCACATTGTCCCTGTCAGGTTTACTGATCCCTGTGCACTATCGGGGGGTGACACTGAGTGTGTGTGGGGTGGGGGGGAGCACTGTTCCGAAACTGATATAACTACCCTCCAGATTTTGGTGCTCTAGATGAAACCCCACCCTCACACATACCAGCTTAAACATGGTCATGGGTCGCAAAGGCTTCTCTGGGTTGGTTATGAGGTTAGATTTCACAATGAGCTAAGGAGATTATAGCCCTGGTGACTTAAATCTGGGTCGAGGAAGTAGCTTTTAAATCAAAGGAGAAGAGAGAGGATGGGTATAGGAAAGGAGTTTCGTAACTTATCGAGAATGTGATGCTGGAAAAGCACAGCAGGTCAGGCAGCATCTGAGTAGCAGGAGAATCGACGTTTCAGGCATAAGCCCTTCTTCAGGAAATGATGAATGAAACGTTGATTCTCCTGCTCCTCAGATGCTGCCTGATTTGCTGTGCTTTCCCAGCGCCACACTCTCTCGATAGTCTCCGGCATCTGCAGTCTTCACTCTCTCCTAGATTCATAAGTTATGGCCTACTCAGCAAACGGCATGATCACCAATGGTGGAGTAAAGGAAGAGAAATCTACCTTCAGTCTTTGACAAAAGCCATCGGACTGTGGATGCTGGGAAACAGACATTGCTGGGGAAACCTGATTAGTTCTGGCAGGGTCTGTGAAGAGAAAGCAGAGTTAACATTTCAGAACAATCACTGATTTCCGAAGAAGGGTCACTGCACCCAAAACAGAAACTCGGGTTTCTCCCCTGATGCTACCAGCCCTGCTCAGTTTTTCCAGTGAGTTCTGATTCTGTTAACCCTATCACCCTTTGGTCATTGATCGCACCATCTTCCTGTCTCCTCTTCATAATTTTATACATTTTGTTCAGGCTCCCACCTCCACCCCCCCCCCCCGTTATCCTGTGCTCCAAGGGAAGCAGCCCCAGACTGCCTAATCTCTCATCATAACTAAAAGCTCTACATCCCAGGCAACACCCTGGTAAATCTCCTCTGCAACCTCTCCAGTTTAATCACATTCTTCCTGTAATGGAGATTCCAGAACTGCACATCATACTCTAGCTGTGAGTTCTAGCATAACCTCCTTGCTCTTAAACTAATGCCTTGACTAATAAAGGCAAGTATATCAGATGCTTTCTTAATCACTTTATCCACCAGTCCTGCTACCTTATGGGTCTGGTGGACACATACACACCACACCAAAGTCCCTCTGAGCCTTAGTGTTTGCCAGAATCCTACTGTTCATCATGTATTCCCTTGCCTTGTTTGTCCTTGTTTGATCAGATGGAGTTTAATTTAGGTTAATGTGAGGTGTTGCATTTTGGTAACGCAACCCAGGGCAGGACTCATACAGCAAATGGTAGAGTCCTGGGGAGTGTTGCCAAACAGAGAGACCTGGGGGGCAGGTGCATAGTTTCTTGAAAGTGGAGTCACAGATAGAGTGGTGAGGAAGGTAGACAGGCAGGAGGCTGGGGGAACACAGCAAGCCAGGCAGCATCAGGAGGTGGAGAGTTTGACGTTTCAGGTATAACCCTTCTTCACGTCTGGCACCTGAAACATTGACTTCTCCACCTCCTGATGCTGCCTGGCTTGCTGTGTTCTCTCAGCCTCCTGATGCTGCCTGCCTTGCTGTGTTCCCCCAGCCTCCTGATGCTGCCTGCCTTGCTGAGTTCCCCCAGCTTCCTGATGCTGCCTGCCTTGCTGTGTTCCCCCAGCCTCCTGATGCGGCCTGCCTTGCTGTGTTCCCTCTCCCTCCTGATGCGGCCTGCCTTGCTGTGTTCCCTCTTCCTCCTGATGCGGCCTGCCTTGCTGTGTTCCCTCTCCCTCCTGATGTTGCCTGGCTTGCTGTGTTCCCTCTCCCTCCTGATGCTGCCTGCCTTGCTGTGTTCCCTCTCCCTCCTGATGCTGCCTGCCTTGCTGTGATCCCCCAGCCTCCTGCCTGTCTACCTTGGATTCCAACATCTGCAGTTTTTTTGTCTCTGACCAAGAGAGGTGATGAAGACATTTGGCACACTTGCCTTCATTGATCATAACATTGAGTATAAGTGTTGGGATGTCATGTTGCGATTGTACAGGACATTGGTGAGGCCACTTTTGGAATACTGACTACAATTCTGGTAGCCCTTCTATAGGAAGGATGTTGTTAAACTTGAGACAGTTTACAAAGATGTAGCCAGGACCCCCTGGAGGGTTTGAGCTTTAGAAACAGGTTGAATAGCTTTTTCCCCCGAGCAGAGAATAAAGAGGTTTAAAAAATCATGAGGAGCAAGGAGAGGATGAGTAGCCAGGTCCTTTTTCCTAGTTGTGGGGGGGGGGTTCCAAAACATAGGTTTAGGGTGAGAGGGGAAAGATTTAAACGGACCAAAGGGGCAACATTTTTTCAGTGGTGTGTGTGTGTATGGAATGAGCTGCCAGAGGAAGTGGTGCAACCGGATGCAATTACAGCATTTAAAAGGCATCTGGATGGGTATATGAATAGGAAGGATTTGGAGGGAGATGGGGCAGGTGCTGGAAAATGGCACTCGGTCAGATTGGGATGTCTGTCAGAGCGGACAAGTTGGACCAAAGGTGGGTGCTGGAGATCTGATGTGCTGTATGAGCCTGTGACCTCCTTTATTTATGGAGTGAATTACATTTGCTACTGATCAGCCCATTTGACCAGCGTGTCTACATACTCCTGTAGTCTAAGGCTACCCTTACCCATATTATAACAATCTGTGGCAGGTGCTCAGCAATTCAAATAAGAATGTTTTCCTCATGTGTTTTGTTCACAGCTTTGCAAGTATAGGCATGCAAGCAGGAGAGCGTTTGGTATAACCTGGTATGGTGGGAGATGTGTGGATTTTAATTCACTTTGCTACCTTTAGACAAAAGTTGAAGACCAGCTTCAGTTCTGTTGTGACGCTTCTACAGTCAAATAGTCATTGGGACAGACATTGGCAAGATATCGCGGCAGCCCAGCCAGTGTGGCACAATATGGGCACGCAGGTTTTCAGATGGTACTGAGCTGTGTCATGGTTGCAATTTCCAAAATACAGCAGCTAGCTTTCCCACAGCAAGCTCTCACAAGCAGCGACGTGCTAATTCAGTCTGTGTGCCGAAGGCCGTGGCACTTGATCATGCAGTTAAAAAACGGTGCAGGCGGTGAGACATTGTCCTGCAGTTCCCTGAAGTCGACTCGATCATCCAGAGTTGCAGGTTGATTTCATCACCTACTCCTCCCCTTCAACTACAATTTGATCTTCCAGTCAGTCGAAGTGAGATTGTCTTAGTTGCTATCACCTTGCCTTGTGGGGCGATGCACGTTTTCTCCCGGTCTGGACTGGGATAGGAGCATGGATATGACTGTAATAGAACATAGAACAATACAGCGCAGAACAGGCCCTTCGGCCCTCAATGTTGCGCCGACCTGTGAACTATTCTCAGCTCGTCCCCCTACACTATCCCATCTTGTGCTTATCCAAGGATTGTTTAAATCTCCCTAATGTGGCGACATTAGCAGGTAGGGCATTCCACGCCCTTTGAGCAAAGCGTTTGCCTCTAACATCTGTCTTAAATCTAACATCCCTCAATTTGTAGTTATGCCCCCTCATGTGAGTTCTGAGCCCAGATCTCTCGAATGATATTTTCTGAACATTTTCTTTTGGAGAGAAAAGATCCTGTTTGCTGTCTTACTGACGACCATTTCCACGTCCCCCAGTCAGTGAACTGAATGTGCTCGTGAACCAGCCCCTCACTCCCTGCTTAGGCCCTTTATTGCCGTCAGCACTCAAGGTTTGAGTTCGGCAAGATCAAAGCGTAAACACTGTCTCGTTTTGATTACCCCCCCCCCCCCCCACCCAGTGTCTTGTTTGCATTGATTGGCTCTCAGCAGAGCTGACCTATTTTTCTGCTACCTACAATTATCTTTAATGCTTACATAAGGAGAAACAAACTACTGTGGATCCTGGAGGGCTGAAATAAAAACAGAAAATGCTGGGGAATCTCAGCAGGTCTGGCAGCATCTGTGGAGAGCAAAACAGAGTTAATGTTTGAAGTCTGATGTGGCTTCTTCAGGACTCATTAACACCTATTCTGCATCTATATCGCTCCTAGCACCATTAACATTCCTTTTGTCATTGGCCCTGGGCACCCTCACCCATTTCTCCTGCTCCCTGTCAACAACATTAAAGCTGTATAGAAGGGTCAGACTGCACTCTGTTTCTCTGCAGATGCTGTCAGACCTGCTGAGTTTCTTCAGCATTTTCTGTTTTTATTTCAGATCGCCACCGCCTGCACGACTCTCCTTTTAATTGAACCGAACGTGTGAGCTTCGGAAGACTGTCCGTCCTTATGGGTTAAAAGTCCCAGTGCTGCGTTTTGGCCACACAATCCATGCCTAAGGTTTCAGTGCAGTACCGAGGGAGTGCAACACAGTCAGAGGTGCCATCTTTTGGACGAGACATTAAATTGGGCCACTCTCGGTACAAGATCTCAATGAGATATTTGGAAGGCAGCAAACTGAGTGCATGCTTCTTGAGTCTGAATGTGTTGAGAGCTGTCAAGTGCGAATCTACCAAACACCTTGCAAAGTAACCTGACTCAATAGTTTTGACAGAGTGGTTGTATTCTAATTTCCAGAGCTGGTGGTTCATAGATTCAGACAAGGCCCGACATAACTACCTCTAAAGGCGTGCAAATCCCAATTTCCTGTATTTGTCCCACTACCTTAAATGATATTTGAAAGCGCACATCCAAACATTGTTTGAAAGGTGGTAGGGTTGCTGGCCTCTGCTACCTTCCCAGGTAATGTGTTTCAGCTTCCTACCACCTGCTGAATGAGAGAGTTTCTACCCGAATCCCCTCTGAATCAACTGCCTCTTACCCTAAAACTATACCCCCTTGTAAATGATCTTTCGGCCAAGGGGTCAGATGGTCTGTAGTTACAGAGAATGCAGTGCGTAATGATTGTTCTCTTGAGTCTGACATCATTACGTGCTGATTAAATCAGACAAACATTTGCCATTAGCTTCAATAAACAGAACTGTGTGCAGAGTCAGTAGATGTGGAGAAGCACAGCTGGTCAGACACCATCCGAGGAGCAGGAAAGTCAATGTTTCGGGTGGGAATCCTTCGGCCTGACTTTCCTGCTCCTCGGATGCTTTCTGAGCTGCTGTGCTTTTCCAGCTCTACACCTACTGACTCTGGCTTCCAGAATCTGGGGTCCTTACTGTCTCCTAGAACTGAAAGCAAGAGTTTTGTTATTTTAACATTAGATGTGGGAATCACTGGCAAAGCCAGCATTTATTGTTAATCCCTAATTGCCCTTGAGCTGGAAGGTTTGCTGAGCCAGGGGGCAGTTAAGAGTCAATTGCCTTTCCTAAAGGAGCCCATTGAACTAGGTGGGCTTTTACCATAATGGCCACCATTCCTGAGGCAGGGTTTCAATTTCAATTAGTTAACACAATTTGAATTTAACCAGCGGCTGTTCTTGGACTTGAACCTGTAACCCAGAATATTAACCTGGGCTTCTGAAAACTGATTCACACCAACCCTTCGAAGACCATCCCACCTAGACCCAATCCCAGCCCCTACCCTATCCCTGCAATTTTGCATTTCCCATGGCCATCCCTGGACACTATGGGACAATTCCCCATGGCTAATCCACCGAGCCTGCACATCCCTGGACACTATGGGACAATTTCCCATGGCTAATCCACCTAGCCTGCACATCCCTGGACACTATGGGACAATTTCCCATGGCTAATCCACCTAGCCTGCACATCCCTGGACACTATGGGACAATTTCCCATGGCTAATCCACCTAGCCTGCACATCCCTGGACACTATGGGACAATTTCCCATGGCTAATCCACCTAGCCTGCACATCCCTGGACAACCAGGGACAATTTCCCATGGCTAATCCACCTAGCCTGCACATCCCTGGACACTATGGGACAATTTCCCATGGCCAATTCACCTAGCCTGCACATCCCTGGACACCCAGGGACAATTTCCCATGCTGAAAATGTGTTGCTGGAAAAGCGCCGCAGGTCAGGCAGCATCCAGGGAACAGGATAATCGACGTTTCGGGCATAAGCCCTTCTTCAGGAACGTTCGTCGATTATCCTGTTCCCTGGATGCTGCCTGACCTGCTGTGCTTTTCCAGCAACACATTTTCAGCTCTGATCGCCAGCATCTGCAGTCCTCACTTTCTCCTCACAAATTCCCATGGCCAATCCACCTAGCCTGCACATCCCTGGACACCCATGGACAATTTCCCATGGCTAATTCACCTAGTCTGCACATCTTCGGACTATGGGAGGAAACCAGAGCACTTGGAGGAAACCTCCGCAGACACGGGGAGAATGTGCAAGCTCCACACAGACGGTCGCCTGAGGGTGGCATTGAACCCAGGTCCCTGACTGTGTGTAGCAGCAGTGCTAAGCACTCAGCCACCGTGCCGCCCAAAGTTGGTTTCCAGCCCACATTCTGAAGTGGTTTCCTGCCCATATCCACCTGAAGTTTTATCCAGATTTTCACCTTTCCCCACACCATCATGTGGTGGGTCAGTATGGATACCATAACTGGCTGTGACCAGCTGGAGTGCTGAGAGAGTCTTTTCCTGTTGCCCACTTTGGTCTCTGTAAGTCACTGATGGTGTAGAATGTCTGCTGCCTTCGAGACACCTTCAGACTGCAGCTTTCTCATTTCTGATTAAAATGTACATTTCGTGACTAACTTGAGCTATGAATCAGAAGGAACTTGTATTTGCAATGTAACAGCGCTGGATATAACCTGATTGTCAGGATCCCATGATTCCAATTACAGTAAGCTGATCATCCAACCAAATAGCCCGTTTCCACTTCCCCTTATCCTTTGATCCCATTATCCCCAAGTGCTATATCCAATTCCTTTGCAAATCACACAATGGTTTGTCCTTGACTGCTTTCTGTAGTAGCAAACTTCACAGGCTCAGCACTCTCTGGGTGAACAATGTTAAAAATCACACAACACCAGGTTATAGTCCAACAGGTTTATTTGGAAGCACTAGCTATTGGAATGCTGCTCCTTCATCAGGTTGTGGTGGAGTATAAGATCATAAGACACAGAACTTATAGCAAAAGATTACAATATCATACAGATATATATATTGAACAATCCTGGATTGTTAAGTCTTTCATCTTTTAGGATGGGTTGCAGTTTTCGGTTCATTAGTACGTAAATCCCAGAACTCCTCTGCATCTTATTTCTAAGTGGTTTGCCCTGTCTCTTTCGATTAAGACAACTGGTTCTGGCAACATCCTTCCTGCATCCACCTTCTCTGTTCCTGTTAGAGTGGTATGGGTTTCTATGAAGTCCCCCCCCTGAGCTGAGGGCTGCAGGGCTGATGAAGCTAATGGGGAATGTAGCAGAGACCAGGATCAGAGAAACATGAGTCTTGGAGCCTGGTGGCGGGAGAAAGTTACAGTGATGGCAGGGATGAGGTTATGAACACAAGACAATGTTAAAATTGAGGAGTACTTCATGCAAGCCAATGAAGTATATCAATCCACACTGAGGTGCTGGTTGTTAAAGGAGTCTACTTGGCTGTCATTTGGGGTAATCAAAGAGGCTGGGGATGTTCTTCCTTTGTTTTGTAACAACACATCAGAGAATACTGGATAAGCGTGTGCATTCCTCCCCATTAACATCACCATTCCCAGGAAGATCTACCCTCTGGGGATTTTACTTTGTGTCACCAAATGGCCCCCCCCCCCCCCCCCCCCCGCTCTACCCAATACCACTCAACCCAGATTGTGCCCAGATGCCCTCTCGCCACATGCCCATCTGACTGCTGGCTATTCTCCTGTTGCTAAAGACTCACTCTTGCCAACTGAGGTCTGCCAGTGGATCCACGTGCATTTGATTAAGACTGTGTGGTCCTGCCATTAATGCTGGACAAGATTTGGGATGGCCCAGATACGCTGGCCACACTCACTGTGTCTATGTCCCTGTCCCACCGCACCCACCAAAATCTCTTCGAAGTTCCCAATGTAGAGTCTTTTCTACTCTTACACTAATGACCCCTCACCTCGGTGAGTAACTTTGTTTAAGCCTGTGATGTGGGGATTTGGTGTGAGATCATCCATTGCTGGTTACTTTACTTTCTCATCATCATTTGCACGGAGTTCCATTTTCACCTCCTGGCTGCAGAGCCTCTTTCTGGGCTGGGCAGTGTGCTTTACTGATCATTGAGTTGATTAATTGCTCCGTTTCAAACCTTCTTGCTCTTCAGCTGCCGGCACCTGTAGGAAGGTGAGGTAGGAATTCACTCCTCACTCCCTGCTCAATGCACTCAGTATCATGGATCACAATTCTGCTTTTGATCTTTTGCTCTCTGATTGCCATGGGTATCCTCCTGCGTTTTCTCCAGGGATAAACGGGAAGTTCAGGCTGTGCCTTCCGAGGTGCTCCACAGACAGTGAGCAGCCATGGAAGAGTTGGGAGAAATGGTAAAGAAGGCATTTGGTACGCTTCCCTGTATTGGTCAGTTCATTGAGTATAGGGATTGGGAGGTCATGTTGCAGCTATACAGGACATTGGTCAAGCCACTATTGGAATACTGCTTGCAATTCTGGTCTCCCTACTATAGGAAGGATGTTCTGAAATGTGAAAGGGTTCAGAAAAGATTTACAAGGATATTACCAGGGTTGGAGGGTTTGAGCTATACGGAGAGCCTGAATAGGCTGGGGCTGTTTTCCCTGGAGTGTTGGTGGCTGAGGAGTGACCTTACAGAGGTTTATAAAATCATGAGGGGCATGGATAGGGTAAATAGGCAAAGTCTTTTCCCCCCAAGTGTTGACTCCATTGGGAGTCCAGAATTAAAGGGCATAAGTTTAGGGTGAGACCGAATAGGATTAAAAGTGATCTAAGAGGCAACATTTACACATAGAGAGTGGTGCATATATGGACTGAGTTGCGAGAGGAAGTGGTGGAGGCTGGTACAATTACATCATTTAAAAGACATCTAGATGGATGCATGAATAAGAAGGTTTAGAGAGATATGAGCCAAATGCTGGCAAATGGGACTAGATTAATTAATCTATCACCCTCTCCAGGGCTTTAATGATTTGTCGAGGTGTGGCATCACACCCTTCCTTCTACACGCTATCTCTCTACTTATAAACTCAAGGATCCTATAAACCTTCTTAACAATTGTTTCGACTTGTCTAGTCACCTTCAGAGAATCATGCACATGAACCCTGAGGTCCCTCTGCTCCTGTACTCACCCTGGAGACAGGTCATAGGGATTTACAAGAACGATGATCCAAGGAAAGATGAATGAAATTGGGTTTATTCTCCGTTGATCAGAGAAGGTGAAGAGATTATCTTTTTGAGGTGATCAAAATTATGAGCAATTTTGAAAGGGTACAGAGGGATATTTTACTTCCACTAGTTGGTATTTCAGCAACTAAGGGTCACAAGATGTCCAATGAAGCCTGCCTTGTCTCTGTGTTTCTTTAACCAAAATGCATTACCTCACATTTCTGTGCCTTAAAATTCATCTGTCCACACGTCTCTCCATTTGGCTATCTTGTCACTGTCCCTCTGACATTGCTCAGCATCATCCTCACAATTCATTATCCTCCCTAGCTTAGTATCATCTGCAAATTTAAAGATTTTGCCCTCCAACACCCATTTCCAAATTGTTTATATAAATCAGAAAAAGTAAGGCTCCCAACACCGATCCCTGGGGAACATCACTTTCAACACGTCTCCAATCTGACAAATGTCCATTTATATCTACCCTCTGTTTCCTGATTTTTGAATCCATGCTGCCAAAGATTTATCATTCCCAAACATTTCTAATTTGCTAACTAACCTGCCATGTGGCATTGTACCAAATGCTTTCTGCAAGTCCAAACATACAACATCTCCCACAGCACCACTCTCATCTGCTGTGTCAACTTGTCAAAGAACTCAATTAAATTTGTCAGACATGACCTGTCCTGGAGAAAGGAAGAAATGAGGTCTGCAGATGCTGGAGATCAGAGTCGAGAGTGTGGTGCTGGAAAAGCACAGCAGGCATCCGAGGAGCAGGAGAATCAACGTTTCGGGCCGGAGCCCTTCATCAGGAATTCTGGCCTGAAACATTGATTTCCCTGCTCTTCAGATGCTGCCTGATCTGCTGTGCTTTTCCAGCAACACACACTCTACTCTATCCTTGAGAAAGCCATGTTAACCGTCTGGTATTAGCTTTTTGTGAAGTATATATTTATCATATCCTATATTATGGCCTCCATCTATTGATTTGTCTATAGTTTTCTAAGTTATCCCCTGCCCCTTTCTCACACCACATTTGCAATCTTCCAGCTCCTTTGGGACTAATCCTGCATTTAGAAGAGCATAGAAATTTGAAGTCAATGTAATGAAATCTCCTTCCTGGTTTAGCAGCACCAATTTAAGTACAATATAGCTGAGTGAGCAAGGAAATAGACTCTTTATGTTTGAAAAAGGCTAGAAGTGTAGAGCAAGCCTGCCAGAGGATATTGGACTAACATCATGGGTAAGCTCTTTGTTACTCTTTCACACACTGTTAAAAATCACACAACACCAGGATATAGTCCAACAGGTTTAATTGGAAGCACTAGCTTTCGGAGCGCTGCTCCTTCATCGGGTGGTTGTGGAGGGCACAGTTGTAAGACACAGAATTTATAGCAAAAGTTTACAGTGTGATGTAACTGAAATTATATATTGAAAAACAGCTTGATTATTTGTTGCGTCTTTCATCTGTTAGAATGACCATGAATGACCATAATTTCAGTTACATCACACTGTAAACTTTTGCTATAAATTCTGTGTCTTACAATTGTGTCCTCCACTATCACCTGATGAAGGAGCGTCGCTCCGAAAGCTAGTGTGCTTCCAATTAAACCTGTTGGACTATAACCTGGTGTTGTGTGATTTTTAACTTTGTACACCCCAGTCCAACACCGGCATCTCCAAATCATTTCAGACACTGAAGAGACCTGTTGTGTTTTTCCAGCACGTATAGCATGAACTATCTAATTGAAGAGCTTGTGTGAGCGATTTTACAAAATGTCTGTGATGAGCCATGCCGGTGGCTTCTCAGCCTTTCCCAGTCCCCTTCATTTTCACAGAGCTTCAAGGTGAGAACGAACACATGAAAACACTGAATGTTAATGTGGTCCAATTTGAGCTTGGTCTTTTATGTCACTGAAAACAAGATAAGACAGAGAAACATGAGCAGCCCAGAGAGTAAATTGTATCCCCGTATTTGCTATGGGTGCCACTGCAGTGAAAAATGTCATCACTCCCAGTGGAAAAATTGCCTTGTTCGAAAAGAAAACAATGACTTTGTGAGTTGTTCTCAGGAATTTCAGAAGGCCCAAAAAACTCTGGATTGTCCCGTTCAGCTCAGATTTTATTCAGGCGTTGCATTCTGTTCTTCCTGTTAGAAAGATCTCAATCAGAAACAGTTAGAGATGGCTGCGCTTGACATAGTCAGGAATTTTTTAAAAATTTGTTCAAGGGATCTGGGTGTCACTGGCAAAACCAGACTTTATTGCCCATACCTAATTGTCTCTGGAGAAGGTGGTGGTGAGCTGGCTTTTTTAAGAATCCCTCCAGCGTGGAAACAGGCCCTTTCGTCCAACAAGTCTACACCGACCCTCTGAAGAGTAACCCACCGAGACCCATTCCCCTCACCTATATTTACCCTGACTAATGCATTAAACCTACACATGGGCAACTTAGCATGGCCAATTCAGCTAACCTGCACATCTTTGGACTGTGGGAGGAAACCAGAGCACCAGGAGGAAACCCATGCAGACACGGGGAGAATGTGCAAACTCCACACAGACAGTCACCTGAGGCTGGAATCGAGCCCAAGTTCCTAGCACTGTGAGGCAGCACTGCTAACCACTGAGCCATCATGCCACCCCTTTCTTGAACCATGATGTGGAGGTGCCAGTGTTGGACTGAGATGGACAAAGTTAAAAATCTCAGGTTATAGCCAAACAGGTTTATTTGAAAGTACAAGCTTTTGGAGTGCTGCTCTTTCATCAGGTAAGTAGTGGGGCAGGATCATAGGACACAGAATATGTAAGTTGAAATCTGCATCCCCATGCTAAGTAATTAAAGATTTAACAGAAATCTAGGTTTGTTCAATACATTGCATCAATTGTACGACACTTTGACCTGTTACTATAAAATTTGTGCCCTATGAACCTGCCCCACTACTTACCTGATGAAAGAGCAGCACTCCAAATGCCTATACTTTCAAATAAACTTCTTGAACTGTTGCAGTCCACATGCTATACTTTGATTCATAAAGCCCTTAGGAAGGGAGTTGCAGGATTTTGACCCAGTGGCGGTGAAGGAACAGCAATGTATTTGCAAGTCAGGCTGGTGAGTTACTTGGAGGGGAACTTGCAACTTACATGGTGTTCCCATGTATCTGCTGCCCACGTCCTTCTGGATAATGCAGGTCATATGTTCAGAAGGTGCTATCGGAAGAGTGTCGGTGAGTTGCTGCAGTGAGTTTTGTAAATAGGACACGCAGCTGCTACTGAGCAAGGAAACAAATTGGTGATGAAGGGAGTGAATGTTTAAGATGGGGGACATAGTGCCAGTCAAGTGGACTGCTTTGTCCTGAATAGTGTTGAGCTGCTTGAGTGTTGTTGGAGTTTCTTGATGGAATACTCACATCAGTGGCCAGAAATACATTGTTTTCAGTCTGACATGAGTGTCATTGATCAGTTAGGAAATTCTATTGAGTGAGGGATTTCTAAAGCACTCAATGCGTGAGAGAATTGATATTTATATAAGAAAGCACTGCAAATGTCCCAAAGTGCTTCAGAACCATTAAAGCACTTTAGAAGTACATTCAATGTTGCTACATACTTAACAGTCATCAGGCAAAAATCTTTCATTGCCCAGGGAATTCCTAAACATTTTATTGTCAGTGTAGTTCTTTGACCTGTTGTCACTGTTTGGTAGGGAGCACAGCAATCAGTTTGTACAAAGCAAGCTTCTACAAACCGAAGGGCAATAATGATGAGATTATCTGTTTTAATTCTGTTGGTTGAGGGTGGAATATTGGCCAAAACATCAGGGAAATGGAAGAAAACAAATTTCAGGATAGATGTGAAGGCTTTAGAGAGGGTCCAGGGAAGATTTATGAGAACTATTCTGAGGATGAGGGGTTCCAGGCTCCAGGGATGAGGGACTTTGATTTGTGAATACACTGGAGAACCTGGGGATGTTTCCTTTGAGAAGATTGAGAGGAGGTTTGATTGAAGTGTTCAAAACTATCAACAGTTCGGACAGAGTAGGAGACAGAAATTTCTGTTGCCAGAAGGATTTGGAACTAATGGAGATAGCTTTAAGATGATTGGCAAAAGCACCATCAGCGACATGAAGTAACACCTCTTTACGCAGCGAGTGATTCGGATCTGGATTATACGGCCTGGGAATGTGTTGGAGGCAGGTCCGATAGCAACTCTTAGTCTGGAATAGGATGAGCGCCTGAAGATCCTTTTCACGGCTGAGGGGAAAAGGCAGGAACGAGGAGAATAAGTTGCTATTGAAGAAGACTGACAAGGACACAATAGGCTGTAACCATAGTGTGTATTTCTGTATGAGAACTCTCCAGCCCATGTTTACCTGAGAGGGTAGAAGAACCATCAGATTAACATCACATTAAAAGCCAGCTCCTATAATTGTACGGTGCCCCCTCAGTATTGCATTGAAGGGCCAGACTCCAGTAGGGCTTGAACCAATGATGTTCTGACTCAAAGAACATCAAATTCAGAGCTGGAGTAGGCCATTTAGCCCTTTGAGCCGGTTCTGCCATTCAGTAAGCTTGTGACTGGTCTGATTAACCTAGGGTTTTAGCCTGCCCCCAACAGTCCCTTACTTATCAAGAATCAAACTCCCCCTCCCCTTACAAATCGTTAAGGACCCTGCTTCCACCAGCATTTGAGGGAGTGAGTTCCAAAGACTCACCAGCATCTGAGAGAAAAGCCATTCTTCTCTTCTCTGTTTTGAATGGACAACCTTTTCTTTGGAAACGGAGACACTTCGTTCTGGATTCTCCCACAAGAAGAAATATCCGTTTCCTTTCCACACAGTCAAGATCCCAGCATCAACCGTCCTCAGGATCTTACAGGTTTCAGTCAAGTTGTCAATTACTCTTCTAAACGTCAGCAGGTAAAAGCCCAGACTGTCCACCCTTCCCATGTCAGATAACTCACCCATTCCATGATTTTGTCTGCTACAAGCCATAGAGAATGCTGGAGAAACTCAGCAGGTCTGGTAGCATCTGTGGGGAGAGTAACAGAGTTAACATTTTAAGTCCAGTGTGACTTGTCTTCAGAGTCATACTGGCCTCAAAGCATTAACTCCGTTTCTCTCTCCACGGATGCTGCAAGTCCTGCTGAGCTTCTCCAACAATCCATATATTTATTTCAGATTTCCAGCATCTGCAGTATTTTGCCTTATTAGTCCATTAGATCTTCTCTGAACTGCTTCCAATATATTTACATGAGTAGACCAATACTTTGCAAAGTATTCTATTAGTGGTCTCATCATGTATAACGATAATCTCCCTACAGCCGAGAGTAATCTTGTAATGGTACTGTGCCTTTAAGAGAGATTAGTTTTGTACTGTTTGTCTCGCAGAGAGTTGTTGCCACAGTGATGATGGAATGCCTGCTTCAGGAGCAGTGGGTAAACAGGTGAGCGTTTACCCACTGAGTGTTAACCCCTTGAGTGTTTTTGGATGAAAGAAGCTTGAGTGGGTGCATCAGGCTTACACAGAGCCAGGATTTTAGTTTTGCTTTCAGTTGGGGTCTGGAGTTGCCTGTGGAAACTGATAGATACAGCTCACTCTCTGCTGCAGCAAAAGATCTTAACCTTTCTCTCCGCTGCTCGATTCTTTTGGCGTCCCCTTCTCCTGGATTGGAAAGGAGACAGCACATGAGGAAAATCTGTTTTGCTGAATTTGCCTTTGCCAAGGGTGTGTTTATGTGATGCTGCTATATTGGAACAGTTGATGATTAGTAGTTAAATAATATATCATTTTATTAAGTACTTCAGCAGAGTTCAAATTATTCTAATTCTTTATTGTTTGTATTTTAACTGTATTGTAAGAATAAAGTGTGTTCTGCTTCAAGCCTTAGTGGACCCATTGAGTCACATTTGGAACACAGCGCCTTACACTTGCCTATAAATAAAAAGTAGGGTCTAGGCTATCTCCTTGATATATTTTGAGGGGTTTTGTTTTGGTCTATAACAGTATGAATTGAGTGGTGTCTCTTACTCAATAATCTTCTAAATATGATAACTGTTCTAAAATGATGGCTTTCTGTTGTCTAGATCCTTGAAGGCCTGTGTGCCTTGAGTGACTACACGTGCTCCTACGCGACGTGACAGACTCACAGGAGGAGCCATGGATGGCAACGTGGACATGAGGTCGGAACTGGAGGAGATGCAGCGTTGTGCTGACCAGATCACAGATGAGGTGATTGGCTGCTTCTTTATAAATCTATTGTACCGTCACACCAGAACATTGGAGCTGCTAAATTAAAGGTAGAACATGGTCTGTCTAGTTTAGCTTCTACCATCCTGGTCAATATTATTTGTTTAAAGATCACACAACACCAGGTTATAGTCCAACAGGTTTATTTGGAAGCACTAGCTTTCGGAGTGCTGCTCCTTCATCAGGTGAGTGTACTCCACAGCTACCTGATGAAGGAGCAGTGCTCTGAAAGCTAGTGCTTCCAAATGAACCTGTTGGACTCTAACTTGGTGTTGTGTGATTTTTAACTTGGTCCACCGAGTTCGAAACCGGCTCCTCCACGTCAATATTATTTGTGTTACCCCCTTTACAATCCCGAAAGCAGTTATCAGATCACCTCCCAACCTATTCTTTTCCTTTAAGGGCAAGCCCAGGTTAGATAAGCCCTCCTCGTCTGTCCATCCTCATGGTCATTCTGACAAACTAACTTCACTGTCCTTTCTGTACCGTGTCTGTACAGTCACTGACCCGATGATTTATAACGTGGCAGGAATATCTCATCATTTTGGCCTAACGTTAACTTTTTGAAATATCCCTACTGTATTATTGCAGCCTCATGGGCATCAAATGGTACAGGGGAGCTTATTGTCTTCTTCATGAAGGATATCCTGGCCTTGGAGTGTCAATTTATCAGTGTGGTGCTGGGGCCTATATTTCGGTTATCAGGGAGGTTGCACAGACTCAGTATGCATGGTGGTTGTTTGAGAACAGAAGGTTAGACAGTGTTCTAAGTGTTCAAGAGAGTTGATGTAGTGGCTGATGGAGCTGTTCCCTCTGGTAGAGGAATATTAGAGAGAAAGGAAATAACAATAGAGTGAGAGGTAGGCCTCATTTCTAATTGCACGAAGCTTTAATCGCACGCACTCGCAAAAAAAAAAAAATCTGTTAAGGTCGTGGATTCAATTTGTAAAAATTGACATTGAGATTGATAGATTGACGTTAAGGGAATGGAACCACCTTTTGCGTAGATGCAGTTAAGATACAGACAAACAGTGTTTTAGCCGAATGCTGGAACAGACGCAAGGGGCCATTTAGCTCGTTTCTCTAACAGGAAGCAGGTAACACTGCACGGCACCCCAGCCTGGCTTCCCAGTTCAGGTTCCATCCGGAAAGGAGTTAAGACAATGAATGGAGATGGATATTGAATTAATTGAATAGTTGACAGTCACTGAGGGCCACCCACTGGGAATACAGTGAGGGGCCAAGCAACAGCTTTATAACTGCATCAGAACAAAGAATTAGCAACTGCAACAGAGTACAGAGACCCAAGGAAAGTGATGTTGAAAATTAATCCTGACAAGTTTCAGAGGAAAGGGCTATAAATATCACTTAGCTTCTGTGCTCAATTACATTTCTTCATTAGAGATACAAAGAGGAATGGCCATGATGGGCGGAGAATGATGAGCGAGACTTGGCAGTCAGACTGCACACACTGTGATGGGGAGACAGTGGGCTGATGTTAACGTCACTGGGGCTGGAGGAGTGGTAGAGCAGATTTAGTTGAGGCATTCAAGAGGACATTGCCTGATTATTTGGATAAAATAGTGTGCAGGGTTACAAGGGAAAGGCAGGAGATTGGCTCAAGATAATGGGCCGAATGGCCACCTTCTGCACCATAACAATTCCGTGAAGGAAATCAGAAACATGCAAGAGACTACAATTGGGGCAAGTCAAGATACTCAGGGCAGGGGAGATCCACAGGCAGGAAGAGCCAGGCCATAAGCATTTGCAAGCAAAGGTTGATAATTCTCCATTTTGACCCATTGCCAGGTGGGCAGCTAGTGAGAGCACAGGGGTGATGTTTGAACAGGACTTACTGTGCAGTAGGAACCAGGTAACAGAGTTTACAGAGCACAGAGGATTGAAGGCTGGTCAGGAATGCATTGGAATAGTCAGGCTGAGAGTTAACAAAGGGATGGATGGGAGTTTCGGCAACACAGTGGCAAAGCTCAGATGAAAGGAGGCTATTTTAATTGTGATACTCATTACAAATTAACATGATTCACTGTATCTATTTCTGAGAGACCTGATGAAACCCTGTTATAAAATTGAAAAAAACAGTTTCCTATATTTAAAAAAGTGACAGGTGATAGGCTTGATAAAAGATGTTTTTCATGAATTTCAGTGACTTTGAAGAGTCCGAATCCTTTGGCCGTCTGTACAAAAGGACCAGCGATTTCACCGTCTCTACAGGCTCTTGGGGCTGTGCGTAGTGGGAGGGTGAAAATCGATGAGGGCAAGAAGCTTGTCTTTGAGGATGGGGGTGGGATTGAAGACGGGGTGTGATGGGGAAGCGGGTAATGAATGCTGACTGCTCATGGCTGCATGGTCACAGGAGCCTGAGACAGCAGTGAGCAATAACTTAACAGCCATCGTCCTGATGAGATGAAGGAGATGGTTTGTCAAATGAGATGCAAGTGGGGGAGGAAGGAATATTAAACCCACCTGAAGTGGTCGTCTCTTGTCTTGAGCAGAAAGAGAATTGCAGCATCTCTGTTGCAAAGTGACGGGGTGACAGTTTCTAAGGACCCTGTTTGTTCGAGCAGGTTGGAAGCTGCAGCCTCTCTGCCCTCAGTCCCCATTATTAGCTTTCTCTCCAGCAACACCTCAAATTTAACATTCTCAACCAACTCCTCATCTGCCTCCCTGGCCTCAATCCCATTCTTGATCAGCAAGATGTCGGAGCTCTCCCTTAAGATTCCTACTTTCCTTCAGTCCTGAGATCGATGTCAATGTTAACAGTAACAACACCGATCTCTCTCAGGTGATGTTTACGATGCCTACTGGCTAGTCATTCCATTAACCCCTTAATGAACCCCAGAGCTCCGAGGATCCGCAGTGCAAAGTGATGGGATTAACCCGTTCACGTCTTCACTTGGGTTCCCTGGAGTTGGAGAGGGCGGGGGTACAGTGGGGAGGGTGGGTAGTGCGGGTCATCACTGAAACATCACTGCCCTTTCTTGTGGCCTGGCAGTGCCACGGATGTATCTCTTCTGTGTGCTGGGTAGGGCTCGGCGCATATCACATTGTCTTTCCTGTGTGCCTTGGTGCTCTGGATCACCAGGGTGGAATCACAAAGGGCGCTATTAATGAAGACTTAACCTCCTTGCAAGATCATCTTTAAACCACTATTCTCACCGAGAGCACGAACACTCACATCTATTTGAACAGCTCCATTAATCAGACAGTCATCTTCCCCTTTATGGATTTGGTGTACAGCAGTGGCACTGGTATTGTACTGTTGGCATTGTCTGTACTCTCCTGTTGAAGCGGTGTTAGAACCGGGAACAGGGGTATTACTGGATAAGGGCAGATGTCAGTTATGGCCCAGCCTAACACAATATGTCCAAAACAAACTCGACTCCGTGCTTCACCATAGTGATGGGCTACTGGGAGGACAGAGTGCCTCCTCAAAGCCACCCTAATGAAATGCAACACCTAGAACACAGCACAGTATAGGCCCTTCGGCCCTTGATGTTGTGCCAACCCTTTATTCTCCTCTAAGATCAGACTAACCTATATACCTTTCATGTGCCTATCCAAGAGTAGCTTAAATGTCCCTAATGTCTCTGACTCTACTATCACCGCTAGCAGTGCATTCTACACACACCCCCACTCTCGGTGTAAAGAACCTTCCTCTGACATCTCTCCTAAAGCTTCCTCCAATCACCTTAAAGTTATGCCCCTTTGTGATAGCCATTTCCACCCTGGGTAAAAGTCTTTAGCTATCCACCCTATCTATGCCTCTCATCATCTTGTATACTCTATTGAGCCACCTCTCATCTTTTTTCACTGATGAAGGGCTTATGCTCGAAACGTCGATTCTCCTGCTCCTCGGATGCTGCCTGACTTGCTGTGCTTTTCCAGCACCACCCTCTCGACTCTGAGCACCAGCATCTGCAGTCCTGATTTTCTCCTAGTGACCAGAACTGAACACAATATTCCAAGTGTGGTCTAACCAGGGCTCTATAGAGCTGCAGCATAACCTCGCTGCTCTTAAACTCAATCCCCCTGTTAATGAAAGCCAACACACCATGTGCCTTCATATCAACTTGGGTGGCAACTTTGAGGGATCTATGGACATGTACCCCAAGATCCCTCTGTTCCTCTACACTGCCAGGAATCCTGCCTTTAACCCTGTAATCTATATTCAAATTCCACCTTAAATGATTTCACATTATTCCAGGTTGAACTCCATCTGCCACTTATCAGCCCAGGTCAGCATCATGTCAATGTCTCGTTGCAACCTACAACAGCCCTCCACACTATCCACAACTCCACCAAACCTCGTGTCATCGGCAGACTTACTAACCCACCATTCCACTTTCTCATCCAAGTCATTTATAAAATTCATAAAGAGCAGAGGTCCCAGAACAGATCCCTGCGGAACACCACTGTCACCGAGCTCCAGGCTGAATACTTTCCATCAACCACCACCCTCTGGCTTCTATGAGCCAGCCAATTTTGCCTGTATCCCAGATTTCCCTGTAACCCATGCCTCCTTACATTCTGAATAAGCCTACCATGGGGAACCTTATCAAACGCCATTCTAAAATCCATGTACACCACATCCACCACTCTACCTTCATCAATGTGTTTTGTCACATCCTCAAGGAATTCAATAAAGTTTGTGAGGCATGACCTGCCCCTCACAAAGCCAGACTGACTATCTCTAATCAAACCATGGTTTTCCAAGTAATCATAAATCCTCTGTCTCAGAATCCTCTCCAATGCTTTGCCTACTTTATAAACATCACCTGTGGAACACCACTGTCACCGAGCTCCAGGCTGAATACTTTCCATCAACCACCACCCTCTGTCTTCTATGGACCAGCCAATTCTACCTGTATCCCAAATTTCTCTGTAGCCCATGCCTCCTTACCTTCTGAATAAGCCTACCATGGGGAACCTTATCAAACGCCATTCTAAAATCCATGT
>NC_057750.1:17657550-17660427 GCF_004010195.1 Chiloscyllium plagiosum
CAGGGTGTGTGATTTCCCTTGGCCATGTACAGTAATGGATTACCTTCTCATTCTCACAGTCTGAACACGAGACCTCAGTGTGTGTAAACTGGCTGCTGCAGCTCCCCCTCATTATGACAGCGTTGCAGAATCACTTATTAGCTGCAAATGCTATGGGATCTCCCAAAGTCATGAAATATGCAAGTCTTGCCTTCAAATAAAAATACAGGCATCTTCAAAACACTATGGGCAAGATACTAAGCCCTCACCTCCAATTCTGTCCAGATTCATGATGACAATCTGTCTGGATTTTGCCTTGAAGGATCCTAGTGGAGATGAACTTGGATGACTTTATCATGGGTCCCAACAGACATGACCTTGAAACTGCTCTCCAGAGAATTACATAGGGATAGGAGGAGGCCATTCAGCCCTTTGAGCCTGCTCCACCATTCAATCAGATCATGACTGACCTATGACCTAGCTCCAAATGTTTTCCTTGGACCCATAAGCTTTGAAAGTCTTACTCAATAAAAATTTGTCTGTCAGATTTAAATTTAACAACTGAATTTGCATTGACTGCTGTTGAGGGAGAGTGTTCCAGACCTCCACTCTGTGTGTAGAAACACTCTTGACCATCTCTCCTGGATGGCCTGGCCCTAATTCTTAGTCTATGCCCCTGCTTCTAGAAACTTCAACCCAGCGAAAACAGTTTGTCTTTATCTACCCTCTTTCCTGCTAAGATGCTGAAGACGTGATCAGATTACTCCTTAACCTTCTAAGATCTAGAGAATGATGGCCTAATTTGACTAATCTCTCCTTATAACTTAGTTCCTTAAGTCCAGGCATCTTCCTTGAACACCTGCAGTGAACTTTCTCCAGGGCCAAAGCATTCTTCCCGAGGTGTGATGGGATCTACCTAGGGTTCGGTATAACTGCAGCATAACATCTGCATCCCTATAGTCCAGTCCTTTACAATATGAAAGTCAACATTTCTTTGGCCTTCTTAACAGGTTTCTGCATTGCTTCATGACATTTTAAAGAGCTATGCATTTGAATTCCCAAATCTCAATGGACATCCACTGTGTTTAATTTCAAAAAATACCATGATCTCTCACTTTCAGTCTGACCTTGCACTTGCTTATATTAAAAATACATCTGCCACAACTTTGCCAATTCTCCCGACCTATCAATATCTTGTTGTAATTTTATACTGTCATCAACACTCTACAATGCTGCCCAATTTTGTGTCATCAGCAAATCTGGATGTTTGACTTTTTATGCCATTGTCTAAGTCAAAAAGAATATTGTGTCTCAAAATGGATTCCTGCAGGACACCACTACTGCCAAACTGACTACTTACCCATCATTCCAACTCTGTTTCCTGCCAATTTCCTATCCATGTCAGTAATTGTCCCTTGATTCCATAGGCTTCAGTCTCCAGCTAACAGTCTCTTGTGTAGGACTTTAGCAAAAGTCTTCCGGAAGTCAATATAAACAATAGCCATTGATGCATATCTGTCCAGTATCTTTCTCACCTATTCAAGAAACTCTGAGGTTTGTCAGGCATGACCAGTACTGGGACAACACTACTATCATAGGGCAAGCCAGACAGAGAACAGCCAGGGAATTCCTAGAGGCATGGCATTCATCCACAAACTCCATCAACAAACACATCGACCTGGACCCGATATACCAACCACTACAGCGGACAGCTGAAACTGACAACCGGAAGTGGCAGGGACAGACCACTATAAACACCGGAGGAAACATCAAAGAAGCGCTTCGCAGGAGGCTCCCAAGCACTGATGATGTCGCCTAGCCAGGGGACGAAACGTTTGCAACAAAAACTTCCAGCTCGGCGAACAGAACCACAACAGAGAATGTTCTGCTCTTTTTCAAGAAGGGCTGCAAAGAAAAACCTGGAATCATCTGTGGTGGGTAAATTAATTGAGAAGATTCTGAGAGATAAGGTATAATGCATTTGGAATGACAGGGTTCGGTTAGGAATAGTCACCGTGGCTTTGGGCATGGGAGATCATGCCTCACAAATGTGTTACAGTTCTTTGATAAAGTGATCAGGAAGGTTGACAAGGGCAGGGCTGTAGACATAGTCTATATGGATTTCAGTAAGGCCTTTGATAAGGTTTCACATAGTAGGCTGTTCTGGAAGGTTAGATCGCATGGAATCCAAGGACAGCTGGCAAATTGGATACACAATGGGCTTGATGATAGGAAGCAGAGGGTAATAGTGGAAGGGATGCTTGTCAGACTGGAGGCCTGTGACTAGCGGAGTGCCTCAGGGGTCCATGCTGGGCCCATTGCTGTTTGTTATCGATATCAATGATTTGGATGAGAATGTACAAGGCATAATTAGTAAGTTTGCAGATGGCACTGAAATGTGCGATAACGTGAGCAGTGAGGAAGGTTATCAGAAATCGCAGCAGGACCTTGATCAGCTGGAGCAGTGGCCTGAGAAATGGCAAATAGAGTTTAATTTCAATAAGTGTGAGGTGTTGTATTTTGGAAAGTCAAGTCAAAGAAGGAGTTTCATGGTGAATAGAGGGTCTTAAGGAGTGTAGTGGAACAGAGGAAGTTTAGAGTTCAGGTACACTGTTCTCTGAAAGTGGAGTCACAGGTAGACAAGGCAATGAAGTTGGCTTTTGGACAATTGGCCTTCATCAGCTCCAGTCCCACACCGGGTCCTAGCTCCCCGCCCTGCCGTGTGTTCACCATCCCTCCAGACTTGCCCCTCTCTGAGGATGAAAGATCAGTCCTCAGCAGAGGTCTCACCTTCGTTCCCACACGTTCTCGGGTCAATGAATTCAATACACGGAGTGACACCGAACAATTCTTCCGCCGCCTTCGCCTCCGTGCCTTCTTCTTCAATCAAGACTCCCG
>NC_057750.1:17661608-17664982 GCF_004010195.1 Chiloscyllium plagiosum
CGATTCAGAGGGCACCTCTGGGCCACCCGGGCGAACCAACCCAACCAACCTGTGGCACAGCATTTCAACTCCCCCTCCCACTCCCCCGAGGATATGCAGGTCATTGGACTCATCCACCGCCAAACCACAACAACCCGACGGTCGGAGGAGGAGCGTCTTATCTTCCGACTGGGATCCCTCCAACCGCAGGGGATGAACTTGGACTTCACCAGTTTCTTCATCCCCCCTCCCCTTGTCTCAGCCGGATCCCTCCAGCCCGGCACCGCCTTCCTGACCTGCAGTCTTCTTCTTGACCTCTCCGCCTCCATCCTACTCCGACCTATCACCCTCACCTTGACCTCTTTCCACCTATCACATTTCCAACGCCCCTCCTCCAAGTCCCTCCTCCCTACCTTTTATCTTCTCCTGCTGAACACTCTCTGCTCATTCCTGAAGAAGGGCCTGTGCCCGAAACGTCGAATCTCCTGTTCCCTGGATGCTGCCTGACCTGCTGTGCTGTTCCAGCAATAAAGTTTCAATTTCATCAGTCAGGGCATTGAGTATAGAAGTTGGAAAGTTATGTTCCAGTTGTACAGGACATTCAGAAGGCTGCGTTTGGAGTATTGTGTTCAATTGTGGTCACCTTGCTACAGGAAGAATGACTTTTTTCTTTAGCGTGTAGGAGACTGAGGGGGATCTTATCGAAGTATATAAGATCATGAGAGGCACGGATAGGGTGAATGCACTCTCTTTTTCCCAGGGTTGAGGAATCGAGGACGAGAGGACGTCAGTTTAAGGTCAGAGGGAAATGAATAAAAGGGAACCTGAGGGGTAACTTTTTTCACAGAGGGTAGTATGCATATGGAATGAGCTGCCAGTAGAAGTTGGTGAGCCGGGTAAATTAACATCTTTTAAAAGGCATTTGGACAATTACATGGATAGGAAAGTTTGAGAGGGATATGGGCCATGTGCTTAGAAATGGGGTTAGCATGAGCGGACATTTTGGTCAGCATGGACCAGTTTAGGCTGAAGAGCTTGTCTCTGTGCTGGAGGCCTCTCTGACTCCTGTGAAGACCCATGGATGGAAACCATTAGGTCTTGTGGATTTGTCACTCTCCAGTTCCAGCAACTTCCGCCTTATCGATTATTTACTTCAGCTGGTGTTATTGAAACCCTGTCTCTGATCCACTGTTAATTTCCCAAATTGGCACATTTTCCCACTTTTCTGCTGTGAATACTGAAGCAAAATAATTGTTCAGCTTGTCATTGACAATACCCCCACTCTCAGGCTTCAGTGGGCCAATAGTATCTTAACCAGCCTTATAGATGACTATAAAATCTCTTATTGTCTTATATGTCCCTTGCACGTTCCCTTTCCTTATCTTTTTAGCCGCGCTTATAAGCTGCTTTGTGGTCTTTCCGTTTGTCCCATTCTGTGGGATTTGAACTGCCCTTTGCATTTCGATAAGCCCTTTCTTTACTGATTAATTACAGATTACAGAATAACTATGATGGGCATTTTCAGAATCAGTTACACCACTAAAGGTCATTTGGTCACCTCAGAATGAGCAAAACATCTAGAACCATGCCTGTCCTTCTCTGCATGGCCCTATACATTGTTCTGCTTCAGATAATAATCCAGTTCCCTCTTCAATACCTCGATTGAATCTTCCTCCACCACACTCTCAGGCAGTGTATTCTATTCTAACTACTCGCTGTGTGAAAACACGGAATAAAATAGTCTAGATGATCACAGAGGCTCCCCAACTGAGTCTAACTTGATCCCTGCCTAAGAATCACACTCTCCATCTCTGGACCAGGGTCCTTATCTGAGGAACAATCCAAGAAGTTGGGGGCGGCATGGTGGCTCAGTGGTTAGCACTACTGCCTCACAGCGCCAGGGACCCAGGTTCGATTTCAGCCTCGGATGACTGTCTGTGTGGAGTTTGCACATTCTCCCTGTGTCTGCGTGGGTTACCTCCGGGTACTCCGGTTTCCTCCCACAATCCAAAGATCTGCAGGTCAGGTGAATTGGCCGTGCTAAATTGCCCGTAGTGTTCAGGGATGTGTAGGTTAGCTGCATTAGTCAGGGGTAAATATAAGGGGAATGGGTCTGGGTAGGTTACTCTGCGGAGGGTCAGTGTGGACTTGTTGGGCTGTTTCCACACTGTAGGAATTCTATGATTTTATTTTGAAAAAAGGAGGCCATTCAGTCCCTTGTGCTCTGTCAGTCAACAGATGACCTGCACCTCATGCCCAATTTCCTCTCAAATCCCACATTACCATTTCTCATCAAAAAACCCATCATTCTCAATTTGAAAAATTTCAACTGACCAGCGCCACACTAGTCAATGGATTGCACTGGTCTCTGGATTAAAAGGTGAGGTGTCCAAATCCCACTCTGGGATTGAGCATAACACTCTAGGACAAAATAACACACCCAATTGCCGTTATAGCCCATAACTGTGGTGGGGAGTCACAGGATATGGCTCCTTGCTTTGCTACCCATCTCCCCAATATCTACTCCTGCCCATCCAGGGTCCGGTAAGATTTCAGGTCAATGACCTCACTTCAAAC
Organism: Chiloscyllium plagiosum; assembly: GCF_004010195.1. Lineage (NCBI taxonomy): Eukaryota > Metazoa > Chordata > Chondrichthyes > Orectolobiformes > Hemiscylliidae > Chiloscyllium > Chiloscyllium plagiosum. The sequence continues at coordinate 17,664,165 of NC_057750.1, forward strand.
TCTGTTTTTTTGTGTGCCTCCGCAGATTCTGTGCGAACCCAGTGCATGTCGAGCAATAATGTTCTGTTTTGACTTCAGTTCAGTTCATGAACTGGACATCCCTGGCTGAATACAGCACCAGTGAGAGCTGTTTCCTACTGAACTCTCTCACCTTTGAGCAGGCTCTGAAATGGTTAATTCCGCATTGTGCAGAAAGCACACAGTTACTATTATTTCTGTTTTGTTTCCTGTTGGGAGAGTTCTCCTGGTAACTGAACATAAAAAACAGGTCACACAATAAACAGATTATTTGCTTTGTAGGAAGGCAACCTCAGGATGAAACAATCCCCTTGATGACAGCAAAGTCTCCACTACCAAGCACAGCTGCACTGCCCAGCATGTGGAAGATCACACAAGCCCCGTCTTCCCAATGTATCATCAATAAAGGACAGAGTTCCCTCTCTCGCTCCCCCCACTCCATACTGAATTATGGAGTTCACAGAGAAGCAGAATCCCACAAGGAACAGGGGTCAGTTCAAGCTGCTCTTTTCAGTGACACAGTGGGGCTAATGCTGAAACCCTAAAACCACGAGAACTGGGTGACTAATGGAGCCATTATACAATAATGCCAAGATGGACCCAGCCACTGCATGAACAGGAGAGATAGCTGACCTCAGCTGGCCATGACACTCCACAGGAAGCACAGCTGACCACGGCACAAGCTGGGAATAAGGGGTAAAACAGGGCGGGCAAAGGGGAAGGGGAGACAGAGGGTGAGGCTGGGGGTGAGGGGAAAATGGGGGTGGGGAGTGGAGTGAGGCTGGGGGTGAGGGGAAAAT
>NC_057750.1:17665094-17685611 GCF_004010195.1 Chiloscyllium plagiosum
GGAGTAGGGTGAGGCTGGGGGTAAGGGGAAAATGGGGGTGAGGAGAAGGGAGAAGTTGGGGTTGAAGGGGTAGTAAAAGCAGATGCTCCTGGGCAGCTGGAGGCAGTGGCTGGGGGGTGAGTATTTATTCCAGGCAGGATTATATTCTGGGTGGAACGGTGTATCAGTGGGCTGGAGTGCATGCTGCTGGGCATCAATGGGACTCCCAGAGAAGGTTGTAAACTCAGGGACCAGTCATTTAATGGAGGTTGCAGGGAGACAGAGATGGCTCCCCCTCACTGAGTAACCCTCCAGGGCCAGGGCACTTTGTGTACCTGGACCAGGTGGGCGGGCCCTAAAACCTCCAGAGGTGGGTTTGGAACCTCAAGGTGGGGGGGCGGAGCTATGCACAAAGGGGACATTTTGCTGGCCAATCGATTGAAGACCCTATTCACAAATATAATGGAGAGCTGCCTCCATTTACCTGGCAGACTCTCTGCATTAGTCAGCAGCCGACATCAGTAAAAGGTTAGAGGTGGTGATGGGAACCATTCATTTGCTTAACTGAGCCCCCACCTGAGCGCTAAAGGGCCTCAACACCATCATTCCCAAAATATTACACAACAAAGTATGGGCTCTCCTCCTGATGCCTTTCCCTGCCACACACCTCCCCGCCCAACTGCAGAGGGTTAATAATTTGTGTCAGAGCCTTTGTCTCCGTATTCTTTGTGTAACTGTTTGTTTAAACACCTTATTAAGGAGCATGTACAGTGGGAGGGCACATCTGTAAATGAGTGTGAGATTGTGCACAAATCTATGGGCAAGTGTGTGTGAGAGAGTGGGGGCACATGTGAGAGTGTATGTATGAGGGAGAGTGTGTATATGAACGTGTTAATGGGTTAATTGATGTGTGAATGCATGCAGAAGTGTTTGTGACAGCGTGTGTGAATATACCAGTCTGTATGGAGTGGGATTGTGAGTGAGTAAGAGTTGTATAGGTGCACTCAGATATAACTAATCTCTGCTATGACGCATGCCAAGGTCAAATAACCAATTAGCAAGGTAGTCACGGGCTGCTGTCATCTGTAGAATTACATCCAGTAAAATCCTTCAAAATAGGAGCAGCAAAACATTCCTCATCTTGTGATAAAGATGACAGAGAGAGAGAGAGAGAGAGAGATAAGATTTTCCTACAAGTACTCCCACTCGCCTCTCTTTACATAATACACTGCTTTGCACAGGCTTTACAAATTTGTTAACAATGTCCTTATTTCAGTATCACAGCAACACAAGAATCTAAAGATCTGACCTCATGTAAAGGATAGTAAAAATGCCCCCTGAACATGGAAGTGAGTCTTGACAAACCTTGAATTACTGAAACATTTATTGTTGTGTTTGTAGAAGCAGAGAATCATACAGCACAGAAGGAGGCCATTTGGCCCATTATGCCAATACTGGTTCTTCGAAGAGTGCAATTCAAATAGTGCCACTTCTCTTCTCTCACCCTGTAGCCCTGCAAGGTTTTGTCCATTTGGTACTATTTGACTCCCACCATCTTCTCAAACAGTGTATTCTAAAACACAAGAACTTTCTGAATAAAAGAAATTCTAATCTGCACCTGACTATGTGCACGCCCGGGGCTGTCCTGAAGCTTCTGAAAGTCAGGATTCTCCTGCTCTTCAGATGCTATCTGACCTGCTGTGCTTTTCCAGCACCACTCTCTCGGCTTCTGTAAGTCAACCCCATTTACTCTTCTTCAAACTTGCTCTTTAGCAGGAAATATAAATAGTAAAATTTAGAAACAGCACATACGATAACGTGTCTTGAAAATGAAACTCCAGTTCAATCAATATCTTCACTTCCAAGTTATTTTTGTTCAAGCTTGTTATTTCTTCTGGGTTGACACCAAGCACATCGACGAAAGGTTCACTGCACTTGTCTGGAATATCCGAGTGTTGGCCAACATTGCTTTCGCCATTTTGCCTCTCCCTACCGCTGGCTGGGGGTGATGTGAGGAAAACATTTGTTACCCAGAGGGTGGAGACATTCAGGGCTGTGGACAAAATTAGGTTGAAGATCAGGTGTCTCTCGCATGTCAGTGCAGACTCAATGAGCTGAAGGCCCTCTTTTGCATGATTCATGATCTGGTCCGCAAACTATGCTGTGGAGGTCCAGTGTTGGATGGTTTGTTACACTTTGCCTTTGAAGGAAGTGGGGGTCACGTTGAGGTAAGCGTCGTGGGATCTGTAAGATTATCCAGTTGGATCATTACACTGAAGTCCTCCAGCCAGATTGTTATCGAGCGTAAGGCAGGGTGAAGTGCATGTGCTTATCTCCCTCTACATGGGCTGCAGGAAGCATGGGGCCTGCATCCATGAACATGGGGGTGGGAGTCACCAACACATCGAGTTAGAGCCCATCTACCACCCTCTGAGAAAAGGAACAGGAAGTGACTTCACCATATGAAATAACATCACCACAGGAAATGACGTCACCAACCCAGAGAAACCCAAACATATAAATAGTAAGCAGGAAGTTTCAGCATTGCTTCATCCGAAGCCCACTGAAGATGTTACCTAGTAGGGTAACGAAACATCTGGAAGTGAACCTTGCAGCTCAGTGAGCAAACCTACCTCCAGAACCTCAACCTGAGCTACAAATCTTCTCAAAACTCGCTAAGTCACCAACTAATACCAGATGTTTGGCCAATTGAATTAACACCTTGTTGGTTTCTATGAACAGAATGCCTGCATTTGACACCAAAATTCTCCATCACCAGGCATTGAGGGCAAGGTTGTGTTGATGTTTGGACAGATAAAAGTGTGTTCCATACACTACCTGCTAATACTTGCAATGATCTGTAAAACCATTAGCTAGCGAGCAGGTTAGGATGATCCATCAGCTTGGTGAGCAGGTTAGGATGAACTCTTAATTGGGAAACCAAGCCTCATAGCTGTGGACAATGGATGATACTACATAGGAAATAGAAGCAGGGGGAGGCCTTTCAGTCCCTCCATTATGGTTCGCAATTAAACCCAAAAATAGCCAAACCTCCACCTCAAAACCATTTTCCCAAACTATCCCTGTATCCATTGATATCTGCAGAAATCTATCAAGCTCTGTCATGAACATCTTCAATGACTGAACTTCCACAGCCCTCTGGGTCAGTGGATTCCAAAGATTTACCACATCCTCAGTGAAGACATTCCTCCTGAAATCGGTATCAAATTATTCCGATAACCTGTCCCCAGTTGTACATCCCCAATCCACACCAACACACTGGAGAGGGTGCAGAGGAGATACACCTGACTGGAGTGGGATGGAGCTATGAAGACATGCTGGATAAGCTCGAATTGTTAGCTTTGGAGCAAAGAAGATGGGGGGGTGGTCTTCCTGACCGAGATACTTGTGATCATGAGGGGGCAAGGCCAGGTTGAAGAGAAAGCAACAGTTCCCTTTTAGATTAGATTACCTATAGTGTGTAAACAGGCCCTTCGGCCCAACTAGTCCACACCACCCTCCGAAGAGTAACCCACCCAGACCCATTTCCCTCTAACTAATGCACCTAACACTATAGGCAATTTAGCATGGCCAATTCACCTGACCTGCACATCTTTGGACTGTGGGAGGAAACCAGAGCACCCAGAGGAAACCCACACAGAAACGGGGAGAATGTGCAAACTCCACACAGACAGTCACCCAAGGCTGGAATCAACCCTGGGACCCTGGTGCTGTGAGGCAGCAGTGCTAACCACTGAGCCACTGTGCCACCCTTTTGTTGAATGGTCAATAACAAGGAGGCATAATTTTAAGGTGAAAGGCAGGAGGTTTAGAAGGGATTTGACGAAATTTTGTTTCACCCAGACAGGGTGGGCGTCTGGGTCAGAAAAAGGTTGGAACAATGAGTCTGCCTGGGCAGTCCTGTTTGTGGATTTTGGGAAGAAGGTGGGAGTGGGGTAGACTGTCCAGATATTCTCTACTTCCCCATAGCTGGCCTGAACTCTGCACTTTCTTTGACTGGAGTGTGGACTGAGAATAACAACAAAGCTATAAACTGACTTCTACATTGACTCCATTACAATAGTGAGCTGACTTCAAGGGCTTTTGCCTGAAACATCAAATTTCCTGCTCCTTGGATGCTGCCTGACCCGCTGTGCTTTTCCAGCACCACACTCTCAACTTGAGGGTTGGAGGATTTGAGCTATAGGGAGAGGCTGAACAGCCTGAGGCTGTTTTCCCTGGAGAGGCTGAGGGATGACCTTATAGAGGTTTCTAGAGGGGCGTGGATTGGATAAATGGACAAAGTATTTTACCTGGGGTGGGGGATCTAGGATATAGGTTTAGGGTGAGAGGGGAAAGGTGTAAAAGAGACCTAGGGGCAACTTCTTCACGCAGAGTGTGGTGCATGTATGGAATGAGCTGCCAGAGGAAGTGGTGGAGGCTGGTGCATTGTAACATTTAAAAGGCATTTGGATGGGTATATGGATAGGAAGGGTTTAGAGGGATATGAGCTGGGTGCTGGCAGGTGAGACTAGATTGGGTTGTTTTGAGTTTATTTTGAGTTTAGAGTTAGAAGTTAAATTTACAAAATTAATGAGAAAATTCAACAGGAAATCAAAGACAAGGAAGGATAAGTATTCTTCTTCATTTTAGAATTAAGTTGACCTTCACTACAGAGCATCTTCATGAAAGCACACATTAATTTAAGTCCTCTTTGCCTATGATTGTAACTCGAGTTAACTGTCCTCACAGAAATTCCTACTTAATACTCAAACAGTTTCTGCCTCACTTCAGTATCCCACATCCAGAGACCAACCCCGCCTCTCAGACACCCCCATTGGTTTATCCGCTAACTAATGTCTATCTGATTGGGCAGCTACCTGTCAGTTAAATAATGTAGGGGAGGCGGGACTAGTTGCAGATCATAGCCATTCATTGGACATGAGGTCTGTCAGTCTGCGGTTTCCTTGGTGAATCCAGTAGTGCAGGGTTCTGTTTGGGGAGAGCGCCCTGTACTCCTCATACCCTCTCATACCCATAGCTGACCCCCCCCACCAGTCTTCCCAGACCCCACTCCAATCTCTGACACCCTTGACACCTCTCCACCCCACACTTCCCTCCCCAACTCCCACCCCCTGACACCCCACTGCTGTCTCACACTGTCACAGACCCACTCTCTGGCAACTGCCTGTGTGGAGTTTGTACATCCTCCCGGTTTCTCTATGGGCTCCCTCTCCAAGTCCAAAGATGTGCACATTAGATGGGTCGGTCGCGCTACATCACCATGGCGTCCAGAGATGTGCAGGCTAGGTGGATTAACTGTGGGAAATGCAGGGCTACAGGGATAGGGTGGGATGTTCTTTGTAGAGTCTTTGTGGATTCGAAGGGTCAAATGGCCTGTTTTCATGCTGTAGGGATTCTGTGAGTTATGAAGAGAGAGTGGATCAGTTTGGACTATATTTACTGTCATCTAGAAGAATGGGAGGAAGGGATCTCATAGAAACCTGTAAAGATTTATCAAGATTAGACAGCGTAAACACAGGAAGAATCTCCCCAAAGCCCAGCAATCACAGTCTAGGGATATGGAGTAGCTCGTTAGGACTGGGATGAGCAATTTCTTCACCCAGAGAGTGTGGAATTCTCTGCCACAGAAAATAGTTGAAGCCCAAACGTTTTCAAGCACTAGTTAGATATAGTTCTTACTGCAAAAGGGATTGAAGGGAATGGGGAGAAAGTGAGAACAGAGTGTAGCAAGGAAGAGGCACTGGACCCGAAAGGTTAACTCTGATTTCCCTCCAGAGATGCTGCCAGACCTGCTGAGCTTTTCTGGCAATTTCTGGTTTTGTAACTGGGTACACTGAGTTGGATGATTATCCATGATCATATTAAATGGCAGAGCAGGCTCGAGGGTCGAATGGCCTACCTCTGTTTCTCTTTTCTATGTTTCTGTGATTAGTTCAATGGGACAAGCGCTCACAGGCTTGGAGCTTGTTGTGGGCTTCTCACCTTTCACCCATTGGCCAGAGGTCCCTCCTGAAACCATCTCCACTTCTCCTGAGGGTCAGGCTCAGGAGGAATAGAACCTGGTGAGAGGCTCCAGTCCACAGTACTCTCTGGGGTGAGGCTCTTCTCATTTGTTAAAAATACTGACGATTCCAGGATGAACCTCAAATGTAAATATAATCCTTGACTTCTTTTCTCGACTGTGAACTATTACCTTAAACCCCTCTCTCCTGTAACCTTCATGTCCAATAACAAAAGCGAGATCTCCATGGACTTGTTTGTCACTGAGGTTAAGATCACGATGAGCTGTCTCTGTGTCTGCCCTCCCTTCCCTTTACCCAACAAGCCAAACCCCCAAAAGCACACCTTCCCCAACCTCCACTTTAACTCTGAGTTTGCATCTTCCTTCACTTTCTTTTTTTTCTCCTCTCATGTGCTGTATACACTCATCTTGTTCAAGCGACCTACCAACTGCTCCTTTGACCTTAATTCCATTAAGCTACTGACCATCCAACTTTCCCTCCCGGTCTCCATGTTAGATGATGGATGTTCATGCCTTCTCCCTCTTTAGATACTGTCCCTCTCTCTATCCAAGAACAAAGAACAAAGAAAATTACAGCACAGAAACAGGCCCTTCAGCCCTCCAAGCCTGTGCCCATCCACATCCTCTTATCTAAACCTGTTGCTTATTCTCTAAAGGTCTGTATCCCTTTGCTCCCAGTTCATTCATGTGTCTGTCTAGATATATCCTAAATGACACTATCGTGTCCAGCTCTATCACCTCTGCTGGCAACGCGTTCCATGCACCCATCACCCTTTGCGTAAAGAACTTTCCACGCATATCTCCCCTAAACCTTTCCCCTTTCACTTTGAGCTTGTGACCCCTACCAATTGAGTCCCCCACTCTCGGAAAAAGCTTCTTGCTATCCACCCTGTCTATACCTCTCATGATTTTATAGACCTTAGTCAGGCCCCCCCAACCTCCATCTTCCATAATGAAAATAATTCTAATCTACTCAACCTCTTTTCATAGCTAGCACCCTCCAAACCAGGCAACATCCTGGTGAACCTCTCCAAGCATCCACACCCTTTTGGAATGTGGCGACCAGAACTGTACACAGCATTCCCAATCTGGTTGAACTAAAGTCTTATAAACTGTATCATGACCTACCAACTCTTGTACTCAATACCCCATCCAATGAAGGAAAGCATGCCACATGCCTCCTTGACCACTCTATTGACCTGCATTGCCACCTTCAGGGTACAATGGACCTGAACCCAGATCTCTCTGTACATCAATTTTACCCCGAATTAGATTAAATTAGATTATCTACAGTGTGGAAACAGGCCCTTCGGCCCAACAAGTCCACACCGCCCCTCCGAAGAGAAACCCACCCTGACCCATTCCTCTACCCTATATTTACCCCTGACTAATGCACCTAACACTACGGGCAATTTAGCACGGCCAATTCACCTGACCTGCAAATCTTTGGATTGTGGGAGGAAACTGGAGCTCCCGGAGGAAACCCGCACAGACACGGGGAGAATGTTCAAACTCCACACAGATGGGTGGGAATCAAACCTGGGACCCTGGTGCTGTGAGGCAGTAGTGCTAACCACTGAGCCACTGTGCCACCCAACTTTCCATTTACCATATAGTTTGCTGTTGAATCAGATCTTCCAAAACGCATCACTTCGCATTTGTCCGTATTGAACTCCATCTGCCATTTCTCTGCTCAACTCTCCAATCTAACTATATTCTGTTGAATTCTCTGACAGTCCCCCTCACTATCTGCTACTCCACCAATTAGTGTCATCTGCAAACTTGCTAATTAAACCACCTACACCTTCCTCCAGATCATTTATGTATATCACAAACAACAGTGGTCCCAGCACAGCCTACCATGGGGAATCTTATCAAATGCTTTACTGAAGTCCATGTATATGACATCGACAGCCCTTCTCTCATCAATCAACTTTGTCACTTCCTCAAAGAATTCTATTAAGTTGGTAAGACATGACCTTCCCTGCACAAAACTCTGTTGCCTATCACTGATAAGCTCATTTTCTTCCAAATGGGAATAGATCCTATCCCTCAGTATCTTCTCCAGCAGCTTCCCTACCACTGACATCAGGCTCATTGGTCTATAATTACCTGATTATCCCTGCTACTCTTCTTAAACAAGAGGACAATGTTACCAATTTTCCAGTCCTTCGGGGCCTCACCTATGCTCAAGGATACTGCAAAGTTATCTATTAAGGCCCCAGCTGTTTCCTCTTTCATTTCCCTCAGTAACCTGGGATAGATCCCATCCAGACCTGGGGACTTGTCCTCCTTAATGCCTTTTAGAATACCCAACACTTCCTCCCTCCTTATGCCGACTTGACCTAGAGTAATTAAACATCTATCCCTATCCTCAACATCCATCATGTCCCTGTCCTCAGTGAGTACCAATGCAAAGTACCTGTTAAGAATCTCACCCACTGAAAGCCACATCATCATATTCCTCCTCAAAAACATACTGTGGCCTCTCCGTTGCAAACTAACACTCCATCTCCAGCTTCCCATTGCTCTCTAATGTCCTTAAGCTTGTTACCTCACAAATATGTGCCCACCTTTCTTGGACATCTATGTTTAAATCACTGGGGTCAGATTTCCACCACTATTACACTGCTGTTATGGGAGAAGATTACTGGGGCCCTGACAGATATCAAACTGAGAAATCAAGAAACTACTTAAAGTTGCTGAGAAATCCACAGGAACATATTCTCAATGGTAAAACATTGGCAATCCACTCGCACTATACTCTGGCATTGTACTGGTACTGTATCACTGGCACTGTATCACTGGCACTGTATCACCAGCAGTGTTAGCACCGTACCATTGGCAGTGTATCACCAGTGGTGTTAGCACCGTACCATTGATACTGTATCACCAGTGGTGTTAGCACTGTACCACTAGCACTGTATCACCAGCAGTGTTAGCACCGTACCATTGGCAGTGTATCACCAGTGGTGTTAGCACCGTACCATTGATACTGTATCACCAGTGGTGTTAGCACTGTACCACTAGCACTGTATCACCAGCGGTGTTAGCACCGTACCATTGATACTGTATCACCAGTGGTGTTAGCACTGTACCACTAGCACTGTATCACCGGCAGTATTAGCACGTACCACTGGCACTGTATCACCGGCAGTATTAGCACGTACCACTGGCACTGTATCACCGGCAGTATTAGCACCGTACCACTGGCACTGTATCACCGGCAGTATTAGCACGTACCACTGGCACTGTATCACCGGCAGTATTAGCACCGTACCACTGGCACTGTATCACCAACAATGTTAGCACTGTACCACTGGCACTGTACCACCAGCGGTGTTAGCACCGTACCACTGGCACTGTATCACCAGCAATGTTAGCACTGTACCACTGGCACTGTACCACCAGCGGTGTTAGCACTACACCACTGGCACTGTATCACCAGTGGTGTTAGCACTACACCACTGGCACTGTATCACCAGCAGTGTTAGCACCGTACCACTGGCACTGTATCACCAGCAATGTTAGCACTGTACCACTGGCACTGTACCACCAGCGGTGTTAGCACCGTACCACTGGTACTCTATCATCAGCAGTGTTAGCACTACACCACTGGCACTGTATCACCAGCGGTGTTAGCACTACACCACTGGCACTGTATCACCAGCAGTGTTAGCACCGTACCACTAGCACACGTATCACCAGCGGTGTTAGCACTACACCACTGGCACTGTATCACCAGCGGTGTTAGCACCGTACCACTAGCACTGTATCACCAGCGGTGTTAGCACTGTACCACTGGCACTGTATCACCAGCGGTGTTAGCACTACACCACTGGCACTGTATCACCGGCAGTGTCAGCACCGCACCACTGGCACGTATCACCAGCAGTGTTAGCACCGTACCACTGGCACTGTATCACCGGCAGTGTTAGCACTGTACCACTGGCACTGTATCACCAGCGGTGTTAGCATGACACCACTGGCACTGTATCACCAGCAGTGTTAGCACTACACCACTGGCACTGTATCACCAGCAGTGTTAGCACCGTACCACTGGCACTGTATCACCAGCAGTGTTAGCTCTACACCACTGGCACTGTATCACCGGCAGTGTCAGCACCGCACCACTGGCACGTATCACCAGCGGTGTTAGCACTACACCACTGGCACTGTATCACCGGCAGTGTTAGCACCGTACCACTGGCACTCTATCACTGGCAGTGTTAGCACCGTACCACTGGTACTCTATCACCAGCGGTGTTAGCACTACACTGTACTACCGGCAGTGTTAGCACTACACCACTGGCACTGTATCACCGGGGGTGTTATCACTACACCACTGGCCCTGTGCTGGCACTGTATCAATGGCAATGTACTGGCAACACAACACTGACAGTGTACTGACACACACTATTAGAGTGTTCACACTCATAGGTGCCCTGACATCACCCATCATACCAGAAGAAGAAAACAGTTGGAGAATCTGTTTGAGGTTGTAATCTGCCAGACGGGGGGGGGGGGGAGGTTCATAAGAATGAAACTCACCAGTAGAGGGAGCGACAGAGATGAATGGTTTTGATGCATGTCTAGTGGGGCTAGATAAACACGAGAGTTGATTGAATTTGTTAAGGAAAGGAGGGTCAAGGCCAGAGAGAGAGGTTTATCTGTCAATATGGACTGGATGGCCTGGATGATCTATTTCTGAATTGGGTATTTGCTGTAATTCATAGAAACAAAAAATATTTATGGCTCAACATTAGGCCATTTAGACCAGTGTGTGCGTGAGCTGACTGCTAAAGAACAATCCAGCCTGATCCCACTTCCTGCTCTATAACCCCATGAGTGACAACGTGTCATGTGCATATCCAAATATGTTATAATTGGAATGGAAGTTTCTTCCTTTTTCCTATCTATTTATGGGATGTGGGCCTCACTGGGCAGGTCATGACTTAATGTTCATCCCTAATTATCTTGCAGAAAGTGCTGGTGGGCTTCCTTCTTGATCTGCTGTCGTTCACAGAGTGTAGAGCCACCCACCATACTATAAGGCAGGGGCTTCCAGGATATTGACCCAACAACACTGAAGGAATATCGATATACTTCCAAGTCAGGATGGCGTGTAGCTTGGAGGGGAACTCAAATAGTGGTGTTCCCAGGTATCTGCTGCCCTTGTCCTTCTAGGTGTTAAAGGTCATGGATTTGGAAGGTGCTGTCGCAGGAATCTTGGCAAGATACTGTCGTACATTTTGTGGATGGTATGCATCGCTATTACTATACTATGGGGCTGAAGGGAGTCGCTGTTTAATATGATAGTTGGGATGCATTCAAGTAGCTGTTTTGTCCTGGTGGGTCTACACGTTTCCAGGTAAGCGCAGAAAACTCCAAAACATCCTCAGTCTTGGACCTTGTACCTTGTAGATGCTGGACAAGTTTTGGGGAGTTGGGAGGTGAATTCGTTTGCTGCAAAATTCAGAACTTCAGACCTATTTTTGTAGCCACACTATTTATACAGCAGATACAGTTAAGTATGTAGTCAATGGTAGCCTACAGGATATTAATAATGGGGAATTCAGTGATGGTAATGCCACTGAATATCAAGAAGAGTTTCTTTTTGGAGATAGACATTGCCTGCCCGTCTGCGATGCAGAAAGGACTGGCCACTTATCAGCCCAAGCTTGGATATTGTCCAGGCTTCTAGACACAACTGTTTCACAATCTGAGCTTCCACCACCCTTTAATGAAGCGATTTCCACATCCCCACTCCATCTGCACCTCCCACTATCCTATCTACCAGTTACTTTAAATCCTGATTATTGCTGTCTCTGCTAAGAATTAAGTACTTTTTTTATCCAGATTATCAAAGCTGCTAATAATTTTGGAGACCTGAATTAGATTTTCTTCTGCTTCCTCCATTCCAAAGAAACTAGCCTACCTCCCATCCAATCTTATCTCATAGGTAAAAACTTCCATTTATGACAATGCACTCTGTATCCTCTCTAATGTGATCACATGCTTCCTGTAATAGTGATCAGAACTGTACAGAGTATGTGGGCCTTGCTGTTCTAATCATAGACTCATTACAGTGTGGAAGCAAGCCATTCAGCCCACACCACCCCTCCAAACAGCATCCCACCCAAACCCACACCTCTATCGTATCCCTGTAACCCTGCATTTCCCATGGCTAATCCATCTAACCTACACATCCCTGAACACCTCCTCTCTCTGCAAGGACGGCATCAATGTGGACTTCACCAGTTTCCTCATTTCCCCTCCCCCAACCTTATCCCAGTCCCAACCTTCCAACTCGGCACTGCCCTCATGACCTGTCCATCTTTCTTCCCACTTATCCGCTCCACCCCGACCTATCACCATCATTCCCCACCCCCCCCATCTATCATACTCTCAGCTACCTTCTCCCCTGCCCCACCCCACTCCATTTATCTCACCACCCCCTCAGCTCACAGCCTCATTCCTGATGAAGGGCTTTTGCCCGAAACGTCGAATGTCCTGCTCCTGGGATGCTGCCTGACCTGCTGTGCTTTTCAAGCAGCACACTCGACTCTGATCTCCAGGATCTGCTGTCCTCACTTTCTCCTGGGAAATTGAGCATGGCCAGTCCACCATAACCTACACATCTTTGGACTGTGGGAGGAAACCCATGCAGACACGGGGAGAATGTGCAAACTCCACACAGTCACCTGAAGGTGGAATTGAACCCAGGTCCCTGACGCTGTGAGTCACCATGTCACCGCTGTTATTGTATACAGGCCTAGCATAACCCCCCAGCTCTAATTCAAGGCTCAAACTCCAAAAGATCAAATCCTAGAAGTCTTCTTGACCACCTTATTAAGCTGTCCTGCTATCTCAGGTAGCCACACACTGGTAAGTCCATTTACATCTCTCAACATCCTGCCATTTATTGTATATTCCTTTACCTTGCTTTTCCTCTGCAAATTGATCATCTCACACTTCTCCAGTTTGAATTTCATTTTTCTGTCCATCTGGTTGGTCCATTGCCATCTTTCTGCAATCTACAATTTTCTTCCTTCTTTATCAAGCACTGGGCCACTTGTGTCTCATTTACTGACAACTTAATCATACCTTATACAGTTTAATTGAAATCCTCACCTCAAACAGGGGTCCGTCTTGATCCTTGCAGAACACCACTCAACAACCTTCCGGTTAGAAAATCACCCATTGGTCAGGAGCCTCTCCTTTCTGCCTCTGCATCCATTTTGGAAGCAACTTGCCACTTTTCCTTGGATCCTGTGGCCTTTTACCAGGCAGTCATGATGGACCTTGACAAAAATCTAGCTGCACTCCATATAGATTCCACCAATTAAACTGCTCTCATGGGCTCACATTGTTACCTCTTCCAAAAGTTTAATCAGTTTAATTGAGATAAATGCGAGGTGCTGTATATTGGAAAAACAAATCAGGGCATGACACGTACACTTAATGGTAAGGTCCTGGGGAGTGTTGCTGAACAAAGAGACCTTAGAGTGTAGGTTCATAGCTCCTTGAAATTTGAGTCACAAGTAGATAGGATAGTGAAGGCGGCATTTGGTATGCTTTCCGTTATTGGTCAGTGCATTGAGTATGGGAGTTGGGAGGTCATGTTGTGGCTGTGCAGGACATTGGTTAGGCCACTGTTGGAATATTACGTATCGGAAGGATGTTGTGAAACTTGAAAGGGTTCAGAAAAGATTTACAAGGATGTTGCCAGGGTTGGAGCATTTGAGCTATAGGGAGAGGCTGAACAGGTTGGGGCTGTTTTCCCTGGAGCATCGGAGGCTGAGGGGTGACCTTATAGAGGCTTATAAAATCATTAGGGGCATGGATAGGGTAAACAGACAAGGTTATTTCCCTGGGGTGGGGGGGGGAGTCCAGAAGTACGTATAACATAGAACATAGAACAGTACAGCACAGAACAGGCCCTTCAGCCCACGATGTTGTGCCGACCATTGATCCTCATGTATGCACCCTCAAATTTCTGTGACCATATGCATGTCCAGCAGTCTCTTAAATATCCCCAATGACCTCGCTTCCACAACTGCTGCTGGCAACGCATTCCATGCTCTCACAACTCTCTGCGTAAAGAACCCGCCTCTGACATCCCCTCTATACTTTCCGCCAAACAGCTTAAGACTATGACCCCTCGTGTTAACAATTTCTGCCCTGGGAAAAAGTTTCTGGCTATCAACTCTATCTATGCCTCTCATTATCTTGTACACCTCAATTAGGTCCCCTCTCTTCCTTCTTTTTTACAATGAAGAAAGTCCGAGTCAGTCAACCTTTCTTTGTAAGATAAGCCCTCCATTCCAGGTAGCATCCTGGTAAATCTCCTCTGAACCCTCCTCTCCAAAGCATCCACATGTTTCCTATAATAGGGCGACCAGAACTGGACACAGTATTCCAAGTGGTGTCTAACCAAAGTTTTATAGAGCTGCAACAAGATCTCACGGCTCTTAAACTCAATCCCCCTGTTAATAAAATCCAAAATACCATATGCTTTCTTAACAACCCTGTCCACTTGGGTGGCAATTTTAAGGGATCTATGTACCTGCACACCAAGATCCCTCTGTTCCTCCACACCGTCAAGTAGAGGCCATAGGTTTAGGGTGAGAGGGGAAAAGATATCAAAGAGACCTAAGGGGCAACCTTTTCACGCAGAGGGTTGTGTGTGTATAGAATGAGCTGCCAGAGGAAGTGGTGGAGGCTGGTACAATTGCAACATTTAAAAGGCATCTGGATGGGGTTACGAATAGGAAGGGTTTAGAGGGATATGAGTCAAGAGATGGCAAATGGGACTAGACTAATTTAGGATATCTGGTCAGCATGGCCGAGTTGGACCCAAAGGTCTGTTTCTGTGCTGTACATCTCTGTGACTATGTCTCTTATTTTCATCAGACATGACCTTTCCTTAACAAATCAATCAGATGTTTCCTGGCCTGCTGAGCATTCCCAGTATTTCACTTTTTTATCTCAGATTTCCATCATCTGCAGTAACCTACTGTGTTAGTTACTCGAATGTCCAATCCTCCCTATTTAAACAAGAATACAAAATCCTCGGCTGCTCCAGCAACACTGGATTAGAGATGGTCTGAATTTCTGCTATTTTCTCCTTTGGTTCTTTTAGCAGCCTGGGATACAGATATAATTTAAGAAGATGATCCAATTGAAAGATGCTAAACCACTTAATATTTTTTCTCTCACTGTGTTTATTCAATCTAATACCTTACATTCCTCCTCCTCCTCTGTAACTTACAGCATCTGCATGACAAGCCCCTCTCTTGTGAAGACAGATGTGAAGAATTCACCAAGACCCACTCCCAGCTTGTTTTGCCTCTGTACCTTTGATCACTAATCAGCCCTACCCTTTCCTCAGAAGTTGGATGAGGTCGAGATTGATCTCAACACTGATGAACCCCCCTGTCACTTAAGGGGACAAGTTTGTTTTTGTCAGTGTTATACATCATACTGTTCCACCGGTTAACATCTGCAGGAAGGTGGTGGGAGGATGAAGCTGATTTAATGTTCAAGTATTGTTTTCAGTGATGATAGGAGTGGCGGGAGGGGGGGGGGGGGGGGGTGGGGAGAAAGACAAGCTCAGATTGAAGTGAACAGTACCACCTTTTGGATTTTATGTGAATAACACTCTATGCATTGTATCAGAGATTCAGCCCATGTTGGGTTTATCAACTGATCTGTCAGAAAAAACCAGATTCAGTCTGGAGGCGCTTGAATTATCATCCAACTGAAGTCATCTGATCTCGGAAACTTTCAAACAAAAATCAACCTGATTTAATTGATTGGACAATGCAAAATAACAACATTTCTGGACTTTACACATGCTATGACAAAATAATGTTCTTTACTCAGTGCAATATAGAACATAGAACATTACAGCACAGTACAGGCCCTTCGGCCCTCAATGTTGCACCGACCCGTGAAACCTATCTGAAGCCCATCCAATCTACATGATTCCATTATGATCCATATGCCTATCCAATGGCCATTTAAATACCCATAAAGTTGGCAAGTCTACTACTATTGCAGGCAGTGCATTCCACACCCCCTACTACTCTCTGAGTAAAGAAACTACCTCTAACATCTGTCCTATATCTATCACCCCACAATTTAAAGCTATGCTCCCTCATGCTAGCCATCACCATCCGAGGAAATAGGCTCGCTCTGTCCACCCGATCTAACCCTCTGAGCAACTCATATGTCTCAATTAAATCACCTCTCAACTTTCTCTCTAATGAAAACAGCCTCAAGTCCCTCAGCCTTTCCTCATAAGACTTTCCCTCCATACCTGCCAACATCCTGGTAAATCTCCCCTGAACCCTTTCCAAAGCTTCCACATCCTTCCTATAATGCAGTGACCAGAACGGTACACAATACACCAAGTGTGGCCGCACCAGAGATTTGTACAACTGCAACATGAACTTATGTTTCCGAAACTTGATCCCTCTACGAATAAAAGCTAACACACAGTACGCCTTCTTAACAGCCCAATTAACTTGGGTGACAACTTTGAGGGATCTCTGTACATGGACATCGAGATCTCTCTGCTCATCTACACTCCCAAGAATCTTACCATTAGCCCAGTACTCTTTATTCCTGTTGCTCCTTCCAAAGTGAATGACCTCACACTTTTCTGCATTAAACCCCATTTGCCACCTCTCAGCCCAGCTCTGTCCCTCTGTAACCTGCAATATCCTTCAGCACTATCCACCACTCTATGACCTTAGTGTTATCTGCAAATTTACTAACCCATTCTTCTATGTCTTCATCCAGGTTGTTTATAAAATTGACAATCAGCAGTGGACCCAAAACAGATCCTTGCGGTACACCACTAGTAACTGAACTCCAGGATGAACATTTCCCACCAACCACCACCCTCTGTCTTCTTTCAGCTAGCCAATTTCTGATCCATACCGCTAAATCACCCTCAATCCCACGCCTCTGTATTTTGTGCAGTAGCCTACCATGGGGAACCTTATCAAAAGCCTTACTGAAATCCATATACACCACATCAACCACTTTACCCTCATCCACCTGTTTGGTCACCTTCTCGAAGAACTCAATAAGGTTTGTGAGGCCCGACCTACCCTTCACAAAACCGTGCTGGCTATCCCTAATCAACTTATTCCTATCGAGATGATTATAATTCCTATCTCTCATAACCTTTTCCAACACTTTATCCACAACAGAAGTAAGGCTCACTGGTCTATAATTACCAGAGTTATCTCTACTCCCCTTCTTGAACAAGGAGACAATATTTGCTATCCTCCAGTCTCTGACACTATTCCTGGAGACAATGATGACATTGATGACATAAAGATCAAAGCCAAAGGCTCTGCAGTCTCCCCCCCGGCTTCCCAGAGAATCCTAAGATAAATCTCATCCAGTCCAGGGGATTTATCTGTTTTCACACTTTCCAGAATTGCTAACACCTCTTCCTTGTGAACCTCAATCCCATCTAGTCCAGTAACCTGTGTCTCAGTATTCTCCTCAACAATGTTATCTTTTTCTAATGTGAATACTGATGAAAAATATTCATTTAGCACTTCCCCTATCTCCTCTGACTCCACGCACAACTTCCCACTACTGTCCTTGATTAGCCCTAATCTTACTCTAGTAATTCTTTTATCCCTTATATACCTTTAAAAAGCTTTAGGGTTTTCCCTGATCCTGTCCTTCAACAACTTCTCATGTTCTCCTCCCCACATATCTTAGGTCTCTCTTTAGGTCTTTCCTCGCTGCCTTGTAACTCTCAATCGCCCTAACTGAGCCTTCATGTCTCATCCTAACATAAGTCTTCTTCTTCCTGTTGACAAGAGATTCAACTTCCTTACTAAACCATAGTTCCCTTGCTCGACAACTTCCTCCCTGTCTGACATGTACATACTTATCAAAAACTCACAGTAGCTGTTCCTTGAATAAGTTCCACATTTCTATTGTGCCCATTCACTGCAGTTTCCTTCCCCATCTTATGTATACTAGATCTTGTCTCATCGCATCATAATTGCCTTTCCTCTGGTGTATACCTATCCCTTTCCATCACTGCAGTAAACATCACTGAATTATGGCCACTATCACCAAGTGCTCACCTACCTCCAAATCTAACATCTGGCTTGGTTCATTACCCAGTACCAAATCTAACGTGGCCTTGTTCCTTGTTGGCCTGTCTACATACTGTGTCAGAAAACCCTCCTGCACACATTGGACAAAAACTGACCCATCTAAAGTACTTGAACTAGAGTATTCCCAGTCTATATTTGGGAAGTTGAAGTCCCCCATAACAACTTCCCTGTCACTCTCGCTCCTACTGCGAACCATCTTAACTGGAATAATATATTTCACCATGGCTGTGCCTTTCATGTCTGAGTCACAATGTTGTAGGTTCAAGACCCACTGCTGACTGACTTTCCAATTCAGTATTGAGGGAGCTCCCCCCAGTGTCCAAAGTTTGCCATCCAGAAACCAAGTAGAAATCAGATTTATCCGGTCACTCTCACATTACTGATGGTTGAACATTACTGTGTACAAAATGACATAGGCATAGGAAGAGGCTATTCAGCCAGTCCCACTATTCAGCATGATCATGTTGTGGGCGGCACGGTGGCACAGTGGTTAGCAGTGCTGCCTCACAGCGCCTGAGACCCGGGTTCAATTCCCGCCTCAGGCGACTCTCTGTGTGGAGTTTGCACATTCTCCCCATGTCTGCAAGGGTTTCCTCCCACAGTCCAAAGATGTGCAGGTTAGGTGAATTGGCCATGCTAAATTGCCCGTAGTGTTAGGTAAGGGGTAAATGTAGGGGTACGGGTGGGTTGCGCTTCAGCGGGTCGGTGTGGACTTGTTGGGCCGAAGGGCCTGTTTCCACACTGTAATGTAATCTAATCTAATCTAATCTAATCATGGTTGGGTTATCACCTAACTCCAGAGACCTGCCAGTGCCCCACATCCTGTATTGTTTGGTGGTCAGCAAATTTCTGTCAATCTCAGATTTAACATTAACAAGTGATCTAGAATTAATGGCCATTTGCAGCAGAAGGTTCCAAATGTCTGCAGAAGTAACTCTATTTCTGAAAGGCCTGATTGTAATTTCTGACTCAAACTCATCAACCATCAGAAATAGTTTCCCTCTCTCTTTTCTATTAGCATTAGATGCACAGGAATTAGGTGCCATTTGGCCCCTTGAGCCTCCTTTGTCTTTTAGCTGGATCATAGCTGAACTTCTGAAATGCATTAAGGTAGATACATCCTTGGGGCATGATGGGATATATCCTGGGAGGAGATTGCTGACAGAGGTCTTTGTATCCTCTTTAGTGAAGTCTCAGAAGATGGAGAATAGACCATGTTGTTCCTTTAAGGAGGCCAAAAGGGATAATCCAGGAAATTATAGGCTTGAAAACCTTACATCAATGATAGAGAAATTATTGGAGAAGATTCTTAGGGACAGGATTTACTGGCATTTGGAGAATAACAAAAACTTATTAGTGATAGTCAGCTTGGTGCTATGCAGCGGAGGTCTTGTCTCACAAACTTGATTGAGTTTTTTGAGGAAGTTATGAAGATGATTAATAAGGCAAGGCAGTATGTGTTGTCTCCATGAACTTTACTAAAGCATTTGACAATAGTAGGTTGGTCCAGAAGATCAAATTGCACGGAATCCATTGTGAATTGGCAAGGTGGATATAAAATTGGACTCGGCTATAGACGACAGAGAATAGTTATGGATGGGGTGTTTTTCTGACTGGAGGCCTGTGACACAATGATCAATGCTGGGACCTTTGTTATTGTAATATATATAAATGATTTGTATGAAAATGTTGGTGGTAGATGACACAAAAATTGATGGAGTGGTGGACATAACCTCCAAAGAATCTCTACAATGTAGAAACAGGCCATTCAGCCCATCGCATCCACACCAACTCTCTGATGAGCATCCCACCCAGACTCATCCCCCCAACCTATCCCTGTAACCCTGCATTTCCCATGGCTAATGCATCTAATCTACACACCCCTGAACACTATGGGTAATTTAGCATGGTCAATCCACATAACTTGCACACCTTTGGACTGTGGGAGGAAACCGGAGCACCTGGTGCAAATCCATGCAGACACGGGGAGAATGTGAAAATTTCACACAGACAGTCACCCAAGAGTGGAATCAAACCTGGGTACCTGGCAGTGTGGGGCAGAATGAATTACCACTGAGCCACCGTGCTGCCCTAAGTCATGAAGTCATAGAGTCATAGAACATAGAACATAGAAGAATACAGCGCAGTACAGGCCCTTCAGCCCTCGATGTTGCGCCGATCCAAGCCCACCTAACCTACACTAGCCCACTATCCTCCATATGCCTATCCAATGCCCGCTTAAATGCCCATAATGAGGGAGAGTCCACCACCGCTACTGGCAGGGCATTCCACGAACACACGACTCGCTGAGTAAAGAACCTAACCCTAACATCT
>NC_057750.1:17688443-17701562 GCF_004010195.1 Chiloscyllium plagiosum
AAGGAGACCAGAATTGCACGCAATATTCCAACAGTGGCCTAACCAATGTCCTGTACAGCCGCAACATGACCTCCCAACTCCTGACCAATAAAGGAAAGCATACCAAACACCTGCTTCACTATCCTATCTACCTGCAACTCCACTTTCAAGGAGCTATGAACCTGCACTCCAAGGTCACTTTGTTCAGCAACACTCCCTAGGACCTTACCATTAAGTGTATAAGTCCTGCTAAGATATGCTTTCCCAAAATGCAGCACCTCGCATTTACCTGCATTAAACTCCATCTGCCACTTCTCAGCCCATTGGCCAGTCTGGTCCAGATGGTAGTAAGGAAGGACCCAGAGGGATATAGATCAGCTGGAAAGTTGGGTGGAGAAATGGCAGTTGGAGTTTAATCTGGACAAATGTGAGGTGTGACATTTTGGGAGAAAAATGCAAGAAAAAAATATACAGTAAATGGCAGGTCCCTGAGGAGAATTCGTGAATAAGGTGGTAAAGAAGGCATATGGCACACTTGTCTTCATTGGTCAGAGCATTGAGTACACAAGTTGGCAAGCCTTTTTGCAGATTTTAGTCAGGCCAGATTTTGAGGATTGCGAGCAGTTTTGGTCCCCTCACTATAGGAAGGATGTGGAGGCTTGGGAGAGGGTGCAAAGTAGTTTACCAGGATGTTGCCTGGATTAGAGTGTATTAGCTCTAAGGAGAGGTTGGACAAACTTGAATTGTTTTCACAAGAACATCGGAGGCTGAGGGGGCAATGTGATTAAAATACCGTATGTACTCAAGTAAAAGCCAATCTCATGTAAAAGGCAACTTGCTATTTTTGAAAGAAAATCTGGAATTTTCCATATATCTTGTGTAAAAGTCAACACTAGTTCTTCACAGGTCAACATTTGTGAGTGAAGGTATAATCCTGTACATAAAAATGCCCTCTAGAAACAAAAACAGAAAATAAACAGCAGCATTTCAACTGAAAAGTGTTGGAGTTGCAGAGAAGACGAGTGACTGTGTAGCAGCAAGAGACGTGTGTGTTTCGGAGAAACCTGTGAGAGACTGGAGAAAGATATCGAACCAACTTCAGACAAAGCCCTTACAAAAATGTGCTGATAGAGGTAAACCCAGCCACGACTGGAGAGAAAAAAAAATTGCTGAGTCACTTCTTGAAAATTGTGGAAGTGCGTTAGTCATGAAGCCATCCGAATCCACACACGAAACGAATCAAGGGAGGATGGAATTTCGGATTTTAAGGCAAGTGCTGGATGGTGCGCAGGTTTCATGAGAAGGCATGGCTGAGTACTTTGGCAGAGAATGAAGATCGCACAAAAACTAGAAGACAAGACATTACAGTTTCACCAGGTTGTAATCAGAAATCAGCAGAAGGAAGGCTGCAAGTTATCATGCAGAAACGTGGACAAAACGCTTATACTCTCAACATGTCGCAGAATAGAACTGTGACGTGAAAAGGAAAAAAAAACCGTATTGGTGAAAACCACAGGCCATGAGAAAAGTAGGTTTACTTTTAATTGTTTCATGTATGGCTGATGGCACTAAGTTAAAATCGATAACTGTTTTTAAGAGAAAAACTTCGCCAAAGGAGAAATTTCCAAAGGGAATTGTCGCCCAATATGCATCCACAAGCTGGATGGATGAAGGTGGATGTAGAAAATGGAGAAAGGAAGTTTGGAATTTATGACCTGATGGTCAACGCGACGAAAAGGGCTTGCTCACCTGGGGCCAGTTTAGAACACACTGAGTGAAGGATGTTGTTGATAATACCCGATCACAAAATCCTGATGTAGCTTTAATTCCCAGCAGACTTACAAGGGTTTTGCAACCAATAGATGTTGGGATCAATAAGCCATTTATGAACACGATGAGAAGGAAGTGGAATAGCTGGATGTGTGATGGAGAAAAAGCAAACACAAAGGAGGCAGTATGCAGTCTCCATCTCTGCCGCTGATGTGTGAATGGATCATCGATTCATGGAAGGAAATAACAGCTGACACTATTTTCAAATCAGTCAAGAGGTGTGAAATTTCGAAGGCATTAGTCAGTGCAGAGGATGGTCATCTATGGGATTTGGAGGTGCTGGAGTTGGACTGGGATGGACAAAGTTAAAAATCACGCAACACCAGGTTATAGTCCAACAGGTTTAATTGGAAGCCCACTAGCTTTCGAGGCACTGCCTCTTCATCAGGTGGTTTTGGAACATGACCATATGACACAGAATTTATAGCATAAGTGTTACAGTGTCATGGAGTTGTAATAATGTATTAAACAACTTTTAACTGGAAACCTTTTGCTATAAATTCCATGCTGTATGGTCATGTTCCAAAACCACTCTCCGAAAGCTAGTGCTTCCAAATAAACCTGTTGGCCTATAACCTGGTGTTGTGTGATTTTTAACTTTATCGATGTGATGTCATAGATGAAGATGGTGAGCTACTGCTAACTACAGACAGTGAAGATGAAGAGGATCCACACATGATATCATTCATGCTGATGATTATGAAGCCTTATTCGGTGCTGAAGTTGTTAAACAGGGTGATTTTGCAGGATTTTAATGAACTTTAGCATTTGACATGTTTAATTTAAGATGTACCATGTAATTGTGATTTAAAGCTGTATTGTATTTCAATTTCAGTTTTTGTATATATAAATAAAAGCTTACTAATTCACTTTTGTTTCTATTGTCTTTATCTGGCAATTACCATAATTCTTTTTTTCTTTATTTAGAACATAGAACATAGAACATAGAACATAGAAGAATACAGCACAGTACAGGCCCTTCGGCCCTCAATGTTGCGCCGATCCAAGCCCACCTAACCTACACTAACCCACTGTCCTCCATATGCCTATCCAATGCCTGCTTAAATGCCCATAATGAGGGAGAGTCCACCACTGCTACTGGCAGGGCATTCCATGAACTCACGACTCGCTGAGTAAAGAACCTACCCCTAACATCTGTCCTATACCAACTCCCCCTTAATTTAAAGCTATGCCCCCTCATAATAGCTGACTCCATACGTGGAAAAAGATCCTCACTGTCGACCCTATCTAAACCCCTAATCATCTTATACACCTCTATCAAGTAAACCCTAAACCTTCTTTTCTCCAATGAAAACAACCCAAGTGCCTCAGCCTTTCCTCATACGATCTTCCTACCATACCAGGCAACATCCTGGTAAACCTCCTCTGCACCCGTTCCAGTGCCTCCACATCCTTCCTATAGTATAGCGACCAAAACTGCACACAATACTCCAGATGCAGCCGCACCAGAGTCTTATACAACTGCAACATGACCTCAGTACTCCGGAACTCAATTCCTCTACCAATAAAAGCCAGTACGCCATATGCCTTCCTCACCGCACTATTTACCTGGGTGGCAACTTTCAAAGATCTGTGTACATGGACACCAAGATCCCTCTGCTCATCCACACTACCAAGTATCCGACCATTAGCCCAGTACCCCATATTTTTGATACTCTTACCAAAGTGAATCACCTGACACTTAGCTACATTGAACTCCATTTGTTCAAGCCCAATTATTTAGAGATCAATTGGGCTTCAGCTAATGATAAGGTATTTTGGACTGTAGCATGATTTCAGCCTATCAAAAGTAGTATCTACGTAATAGTTTACCCCATAAATTTAACGTTAAAAAATGTCTAAAAAAATTTGACTTTTACACAAGTGTATAAAGGTATATAAAATTATGAGAGGCATGGAGAGGGTGGATAGTTGGACTCTCTTTCCAACTATAGAAGTAATCAACTAAGAGAAAGTGAGGACGGCAGATGCTGGAGATCAGAGTCGAGAGTGTGGTGCTGGAAAAGCACAACAGGGCCAGACAGCATCTGAGGAGCAGGAGAGTCAATGTTTTGAGTATAAGCCCTTCATCAGGAATGAGGCTAGTGGGCCAAGGGGGCTGAGAGATAAATAGGAGGGAGGTGGAGCTGGGGAGAAGGTAGCTGGGAATGTGATGGGTAGATGAAGTTGGGGTAAAAGTGATAGGTCGGAGAGGAGGGTAGAGCAGATGGATGGGAAGGAAGATGGATAGGTAGGACCATTCAAGAGGGTGGTGCCGAGTTGGAAGCTTGGGACTGGGATAAGGTGGGGGGAAGGGGAAGTGGGGAAACTGTGCAGTCCACATTGATGCCTTGGGGTTGGAGGGTCCCAAGGTGGAAGATGAAGCGTTCTTCCTCCAGGCATCAGGTGGTTAGGGTTTGGCGATGGAGGAGGCCCAGGACTTGTATGTCCTTGGCGGAGTGGGAGGGGGATTTAAAGTGTTCAGCCACATGGCAGTGGAGTTGGTTAGTGCTATTAGCACCACAGTCTTTGACCCAGAGTGGAAGTGTCAATACAATGGGACATAGGTTTAAAGTAAGGAGGAAAGTTTAAAGGGAGACATGCAAGAAACATTTTCTTTTGTAGACAGTGTTGGGAACCAGGAACATAATGCCAGGGGTAGTAGCAAAGTTTAAGGGCACTTAGATACATGAACAGGCAGGGAATAGAGGGATATGGACCATGTACTGATAGATGGGATTTGTTTAGAATGGCATCATGGTCAGCAGATATGATGGGCCTACGGGCCTAGTCTGTGCTGTACTATTCTAGGACAGCTCTGTCACCCCTGACTTACTCCCACTGCATTTCCATTAACTTCTGCTCCCACCCCTACTGCCATTTGAATGGCTTCCTGTACCATTGTCTGTTTGCTCATCAGCCTGTAAACCCCACTTTCATTGATTCAGACCCTTAGACAGTTGTAAAGGTTGAGGTTTCCACTTCTACCTTGTTAAACCTCATATTTGCACCATTTACAATCACAAACCTCCTGCTCCTGACCATGGACCAAATCAGAGGACCCTATCATAAGGCAGTGATCTTCTCCCAGAACAAAGTGTTGAGATAATATTCCACCCCATGATCTCCTAGTTTCTGCAGCTTGACATCTCAACCAAATATTAATCCAGACGTATTTGCCTCGGATCACCCAGGCAGCTATAAGCTTCCACATGCTACACCTGCCACTGACACTGCTGTCTTTATAACACTTGGTTAACTATTTCACTGATTAAGATGTAATTATTGGCTCCTGTCCTGTTTACATTCTTGTTTTGATAAATGTGCTGGTTGAAATGCTGTTCTAAAGTTTTTCAGACTTTTAAAAATAAAACCAATTTTTCTAATCAAGCCAATCAGAGATGTTATTACACACCTCTGGAGCAGGTGGGATTTGAACCCATGGGGTCCTGTCTAGGAGTAGGTACATTACCACTGCACCCTAAGACAGCCCTGAAATTCACTTGTAAAGATAAATACTCCCCAGCCAATCTAATAGATTCGCCCCTTAATACATTGATGACTATCAAATCACACTTTCATCATCTAAGATTCTAGGAAAAACTCGCCTGAGTTTTACAATCTCTCCTGATAATTTAAAGCTTAGAAGCCAACCATCATCTTAGTAGAGCTCATTCTGGGTCAAATGTATCCTTCCTGAGTGTGGTGCCCAGAGCTGTACCCACTAACTCAACGTGGTTTAATAAGAATCTTCTCTGTACATTCTTTGCTGGTTTGTGTATTTTGTCCAATCGTCTGACCTGCCATTTGTCTTTGCACAGCTATATTATGTTTCTTAAAGTTCAAAAGATATTATCAAGTTGGTTTAGTTATCCACAGATGGTGGATCCTGCCCTTCTATTTTAAGAGTAAGGAAAAAATAAATCCATCTATCCTTGACGTTGAGGAGCCGGCGTTGGACTGGAGTGGACCAAGTTAAAAATCACCCAACACCAGATTATAGTCCAACAGGTTTATTTGGAAGTGCTATCTTTCGGAGCGCTGCCTCTTCAACCACCTGATGAGGGAGCAGCGCTCCGAAAGCTAGTGCTTCCAAATAAACCTGGCAAAAGTGAGGACTGCAGATGCTGGAGATTAGAGTCGAGGGAAAGTCAAGAGTGTGGCACAGGAAAAGCACAGCAGATCAGGCAGCAATATTGCACTCTCAGCTACCTTCCCCCCAGCCCCACCCCGGTCCCATTTATCTCTCCACCCCCAAGGCTCCCAGCTTCATTCCTGATTAAGGGCTTTTGCTCGAAACGTCGATTTTCCTGCTCCTCGGATGCTGCTTGACCTGCTGTGCTTTTCCAGTGCCACACTCTTGACTTCCAAATAAACCTATTGGACTATAACTTGCTGTGTGATTTGTAACTATACCTATCCTGTTTATTCTGAAATATTGCTCTTGAGTATATGCCATCACCCCGCTACCAACTAGTGCATTAACCTAATTTGCCAGTTCACTTTGGCTCGTTTTGCTTTCATACTTCAATTATCTTTACGTTTAAGATTCTAGTCTTGGACCCACTCTTCACTCTCTCAAACTGAATATAAGAAAAATTCAGTCAGAACATGGACTGGTGCTACCTTTAGGTGCCTTCACAATTAAACAATTACTTAATCCGATCTCATTGCACAGTGTTGGGTCTAAGAAAACATGCTGTCTGCAGTCATTTTCAAAATGCGCTATTAGTAAACAAAAACCATCCCAAAATACATTCCATGAACTTCTCATACTTTGAGTATTCTATATTTGAAGGCACTATAAAAATAGGCTTTCCTTTGATTCAGCGAACACAAAATGTTTGGTCCATTGTTATTGTTACTGTTTAAACTATGGAAAAGCAACCTCTGAGCTTCAAAGAACAATTTGATTGGCCTTGAACAGTTAGCTGTGTTTCTCTCCACAGATGTTTCCAGCGTTCTATTTTATTTCAGATTTTCAGCATCCACAGTATCTTACTCTTTTGTCCTTTCCTCATCCACTTTTGGTTCCTTCCTCTTACACTGTCAATGCAGCTGGTCAATTCTGAGGATTTGAGCTACAGGGAGAGGCTGAACAGGCTGGGGCTGTTTTCCCTGGAGCGTCGGAGGCTGAGGGGTGACCTTATAGAGATTTACAAAATCATGAGCATGGATAGGATAAATAGACAAAGTCTTTTCCCTGGGGTCGGGGAGTCCAGAACTAGAGGGCATGGGTTTAGGGTGAGAGGGAAAAGATATAAAAGAGACCTAAGGGGCAACTTTTTCACGCAGAGGGTGGTACGTGTATGGAATGAGCTGCCAGAGGAAGTGGTGGTGGCTGGTACAATTGCAACATTTAAGAGGCATTTGAATGGGTATATGAATAGGAAGGGTTTGGAGGGGGCTGGTAGGTGGGACTAGATTGGGTTGGGATATCTGGTCGGCATGGACAGGTTGGACCGAAGAGTCTGTTTCCATGCTGTACATCTCTATGACTCTAATTGGAGACTCTTCAGAACAACAATTGGAGAAACAAGTTTCAAAAAAAACCTTTGCTCTCTCTGGTCAGAACACCAACTATAACAGGTTCCTCGAGAACAGGATATGGGTAACTCCAATTGTATACTCCATAACTGCTACTGCATTGAGATATGTTATCCATCACGTAAATGTTTACACCTCCTCAAACTCTAATGCCACCCCTCCACCAGGTTCCTTCCATCAATTTAATGTCTACAACTGTACAAATAATTACTGAAAGTGCTTTGTATTTCAATTTCGATTTCAAATCTGGAACTGTGCAGACAGAAGAATTCTTAATTGCTATTCTCCAATTCTCCCTAAGCTGGTGCATAACAGCCAGGGGACATGGTTACAGATAGTGTGTTGTGGGGAAAATCACCAGCCTCAGAGTCAGAGTCAGGGTTCAACGACAGAGTTTATTGTACAAGGAAATACCAGAGCTCTAGGGAGAGAAAGACACGATTCTTCTCTCAACCCGAAGCACATGTCAAGACACTTTTAGGCATCTTGTGATACAGTAGGTCAGTGATGAGGTTATTGTCTTTGTAACATGGTTTGTTTATTGTAAACATTGCAGAATCGTTAATAGTTTTGTCAGTTGTCAGTTCCATTTCTATCAAAGGTGTTAGCTGGACCCAGACACTTCGGCGGGTAGTGTACATTACTCATGTGTATTCTCGACCTCACCCATCTTCAACTAATCAATTATGTTGTGAGTGCATTGTGCTGGCATTCTGGTGGCCCAGGCAGAGTCTGTATTTGCTCTGTTGTCTCTCTCCTTACTGTGGTCCAACGGCCATCTTGTGCGTCAAGTGGCCAACTTATGGCTCAGCGGCCATCTTGTGTGCCTAGTGTCACCCTGGCCCATGCCATCTCCCACTTCACTCCCCCTTTTGTAGTCAAGGAGGCGACTTCTGAGATCTCCTGCAGACCACCCAATTCACATGTAGAGGTAGGTCATCTCCAGGACCTCCTCCTCCTGAGGGGTATCATGGAGTGCCAATTTCATTGGGGCCTCTTCCATGGTGACACTCCCTGCTGGCACACTTCTCGTCAGCGCGCCTTACAGCAGACCTTTACATGCCTGAGGCCCACACGGAATACCAGCATGAGTGCAATGAGGAAAACTATCCCGTGTGCCAAATAGGGTCCCCAAGACTTACCTATCAACCAGTTTAGCCAGCTGTCTGTAATTGTGGCTCCCTGCCGAAAATTATTGAGCTGGTGTCATTTATTCTTGATGGCTTCTGTAATGCTATAAGAGGCATCAATAACATGAGTGATATAATTGTCACCAATATTTGTACAACCCCCCCCCCATTACTGTGCTAATTGATAATCCACCGTGTATACTGTCTGCTGTGTGTAGAGTCTGAGTTCAGCCAACTCTGCACTAATTACTTCCAGAGCTTTTGAGGTCCTACTGCCTAAGATAGTCAGGCCACATACAAGGTAATTTCGGTTTTTAGCGCTGATGACCCCTGCAGCACCTCCCAAAGATAGAGATCCCAAGAATCCATGTCCCACCACCAAAGTGGTGGGGGCCTGCCAATCAGCACAGAACTTCTGGCTGATGGAGCGGGTCACTATCCCTCTCCGAACATGTCCCCCATGGGGCATGCTACAGTCAGGGCTTCAATTGTCCCTGTTGCAAACAGGTTTGGGAGGGCTGGGGTGTCTATAGTGTAAGTCTCCTTAAATAGAAAAACAAATCCCTTCGCTGCTCGATAACAGACATTGTCCTGTCCTTCTGTCTGTCTGTCCACCCACGTCACCCCCGATTCCCCGGGTGCCCCCCTGAGCCGGTGAGTATCGAATGGGTATGTCCATGTGGCAGTGCCATTGCACTGACCACATATGAACCGTCTGCCGGCGGTCACATTCAAGCACGCCTGCTTGCTGCAGCTGCAGGTAAACTGTCCCATAGCGACTGTACGGTGCTGATAAGTGCACTGTGGTTGGACGCATGAGTCATTTTTGGGAAGAAAGTGAGGTCTGCAGATGCTGGAGATCAAAGTTGAAACTTTATTGCTGGAACAGCACAGCAGGTCAGGCAGCATCCAGGGAACAGGAGATTCGACGCTTCGGGCCTGTGCCCGAAACGTCGAATCTCCTGTTCCCTGGATGCTGCCTGACCTGCTGTGCTGTTCCAGCAATAAAGTTTCATTTTTGGGAACCAGAGCATAAACGCATCCCCATCCCTGCCCTGTGAAACAGAGTGGGTAAT
This sequence comes from Chiloscyllium plagiosum, assembly GCF_004010195.1. Lineage (NCBI taxonomy): Eukaryota > Metazoa > Chordata > Chondrichthyes > Orectolobiformes > Hemiscylliidae > Chiloscyllium > Chiloscyllium plagiosum. The sequence goes on from NC_057750.1 coordinate 17,698,006, forward strand.
TACCGGGTTTTAAATGGGCCTTCCCTCCCCTAGGCTGGGGGACCCGGGCCCATGTGCTGGTGGTCCTGCCCAGCTGCACCCATCTACCCTGGAGTCCCCGCTTGCATTTCCCTATCTGCTCCTTATACATCGTTCCCGAGGTGTCCACTGTATACGAATTGAAAGGGGTCCACACTGGGATGGCTGCAAATAGGGATTCTACTGATCGCATCAGTGGGTAGCAGGCAGTTCGGTTCCCGTGCAAACTTAGGTGGGTTTTCTAGAAGAGGTTATCTTCAAATCCTGACATGCTCCCGACAGTTGTGACACGTAAACACAGCGAGATATATATACAGGTATAAACATTTTGCTGTTAAAATAAAGTTATCAGTCAAAGTCTTTGCTTGTGTCAGGAGGTGCAGATGCGCTTCTGTGTGGGTTTGTTCTGTGGGGCTTTCGGTCCTCCCCCCCAAGGTGACCATCTTGTCCGCCATTCCTGTCTGCGCCTTTGGAATGGTCAATGACATTAGTTTGGTCACGGGGTCTTTAAACGGGTTTTAGATGAGCCCAGTGCTTCCATGTGCCTTTTCCTTTACTGTCTCGGCAGGCCCAGGTGTCCCCACTTATTACCACGTTGCATGGCCCATTCCATTTTGGGGCAAACCCTGGTTTGTCGGGCAGTGCTCAGACCAGGACACGGCTTCCTGCTGCTGTGACCTCAGGGAAGATATCGAGTTCCCCTGCCTTGACCTTTTTGTCTTGTTTATCAACTACAGATTTCCGCATCCCTTTCAACTGGGCGCTTAATTCTATCACATACCACCAAATTTGTCCTTTAGTGGACCCACATCGATTATTGTCTCTGGCAATTGCATTGCTCGCCAGTCATTAATTCAGATGGTGTTAGCTTCGTTGCCTGATTTATGGTGATTCATTAGTCTAGCTGGCAGCACTTCAGCCCATGTTCTGCCTGAGGTTTGCATAGCTTTAGCTAAAGTAGTTTTGAGTGTTCTATTCATTCCCTCTCCCATCCCTGAGCTCTGGGTGATAGGGGATGTGAAATTCTGGATTAGTGGTGCTGGAAGAGCACAGCAGTTCAGGCAGCATCCAAGGAGCAGCGAAATCGACGTTTCGGGCAAAAGCCCTTTCCTGATTTCCCTGCTCCTCGGATGCTGCCTGAACTGCTGTGCTCTTCCAGCACCACTAATCTAGAATCTGGTTTCCAGCATCTGCAGTCACTGTTTTTACCTCGATGTGAAATTCTTGTCTAATGCCGAATAATTGGCAGACAGTCTTCATGAGCATGCCTGTAAAATGCGTTCCTTGGTCGGAGTTGACCTTGAGGGGTACCCCCCCCCCACCTCGGGATTACCTCCTTCGCTAATATTCTGGCTACAGTGGTCGCAGTGCAGCTTTTGGTCAGGAATGCCTCTACCCATCGGGTGAATTGTTCTATGATGACCAGGCAGTACGTTTCCCCATGGGAAGTTGGTAGTGGCCTGTAAAATCCACCTAAAGGTGTTCCCAGGATCCCCTAGGTCTGGGCTGGTGTTCCACCCTAACTTTTATGATTAGATTAGATTCCCTAGAGTGTGGAAGCAGGCCCTTCGGCCCAACAAGTCCACACCAACCCTCGGAAGAGTAACCCACACAGATCCATTCCCCTACAATTACGCCTGACTAATGCACCTATCACTACGGGCAATTTTACCATGGCCAATCCACCTGACTTGCACATCTTTGGAGTGTGGGAGGAAATCGGAGCACCCGGAGGAAATCCATGCAGATTCGGGGAGAATGCGCGAATTCCACACAGACAGTCGCCCGAGGCTGGAATCGAACCCGGATTGCTGGTGCTGTGAGGTAGCAGTGCTGACCACTGAGCCACCATGCCACCCTAATGACCCTTTATGGGTCTCCCTGGGTTATGTTGTACACAAACCATGCATCTGCGACAGTACTTGACCACGTATCTTCCCATTCCCTCCCCTAGGCTTGCGATCATGGCCTCTCTATCTGTATGGGGGAGAGCCCGTGGTGCAGTTCGAGCAATGTGTTTTGTTAACACGCTGGTGCTATCACCTTCTCTGCTCACCTCCAGATACCATCCTCCCCTTTGAATCCCCCCTGCAGTTTCCATTGCTCTCGCTCTTCCTGCGGGTGTCCTGTAGCTGCTGAATTTGGATAGCGTCTTTCGCTAATTCAATAGGTGGCTATTGCAGCCTCGTCAATGGCTTTTTTTTTCTAGGGCTTTCTGAGCTGCTCAGTCTGCTGCCTGGTTTCCTTTGAATTTTAGCCAACTTGGACTTTTGTTTGCTGACTCCTTTTGATGGGCTTTTATTTCTATTACTGCAGCCTCTGTTGGCTGTTCACTGGCACGCAATATTGCCTGAATTCTTAGTTGGTGTTCTGATAGGTCATCTCCCCGCAGTAGTAAACCCTCTTCTACCCCATGCCACCATGTAGTCATGAACTACACCGAAGGCATATTGACTGTCGGTATATTGATTCACGGTTTTTCCTTTTGCTGGTTCCAGTGCTTTGGTGAGTGCTACCAGTTCTGTTCCCTGTGTGGACTGACTTCCATCAATGCTCCCGGACATAACTGTTTGTAATTGATCATTTACCTCAGCCCATCCTGTTTGGGGTGACCCTGCTATGTATTTTCGTGACCCATCCATGAACAGGGTCTCCTCAGCTGTGTCTAGGCGGGTACCTTTTACTCTCCCCCCATCTTCATCCCCATCTATATCCCCACAGTTGTGCGGTTTCCCTGTGTCCAGAATTCCCTCAGTTGGGTTTTCTCCCGTATCCCTAAATATTACCACAGACCGACTTGGGGGTAAAAAAACTGCCTCCCACTTTGCCCTTCTCATTTTGGAGACAGCCCTCAGTTTCCCAGTGTTTAGCGTCTCTACTTCGGGTGAGTTTAGTGTGTAGGATGACATTCCCTGTCATTACTCTGGGCTCGCTATCTCTAACGGCCCAAGCAGCACAGTCTAAGGCTGCTATGCTCCTGGGCAAGCCAGTGACTACTGGCCCTTCTGTAGTTGAGTAGTACCCTACGGGCCTTCTCTTGCTACCGTGGTCTTGGGTGACCACTGCAGAGTAAAATCCTCCCACATTATTACAGTGGATGTGAAAATCCTTGCTAGGATCTGGCCGCCCTAGCCTGGGGGCTGATATGAGTCGAGTTTTAAGCTGACTGCATGGTGCCTCCTGTTCTGGCCCCCAGGTTACAGGTTCCAAGGCGGGCTTGCCTCCTTTAGTTAATCTCTGGTTCGGTTCAGCCAATTTTGCAAACTCAGGTATAAAGATCCAACTGTAGTTGAATAGCTCCACGACCTTTCTGACTCCCCTGACAGTGGCAGGTCGGGCCTTCTTGCCTTCTTTTGGAAGCAGAGACTGATGACACTGCCAGTTCGCAAGGCGGCCAAGTTTGTCAATCAAAGGTTGCCGCAGAGGCAGAGCGGAAGAGTCGGACATCGCACAGAGCCGTGGTAATAGGGGACTCCATCGTGAGAGGAACTGACCGGGGTTTTTGTGGCAGCAGACAGGATTTAAGGATGGTGTGTTGC
>NC_057750.1:17704858-17711356 GCF_004010195.1 Chiloscyllium plagiosum
TTAAAGGATTGGACATTCTGGAGGCAGGAAACATGTTTCCGCTGATGGGTGAGTGCCAAACCAGAGGACAAAGCTTAAAAATACGGGGTAGGCCATTTAGGACAGAGATGAGGAGAAACTTCTTCACCCAGAGAGTGGTGGCTGTGTGGAATGCTCTGCCCCAGAGGGCAGTGGAGGCCCAGTCTCTGGATTCATTTAAGAAGGAGTTGGATAGAGCTCTCAAAGATAGTGGAATCAAGGGTTATGGAGATAAGGCAGGAGCAGGATACTGATTGAGGATGATCAGCCATGATCATATTGAATGGTGGTGCAGGCTCGAAGGGCAGAATGGCCTACTCCTGCACCTATTGTCTCTATTTTCTCTCTATTGTCTATCGTTTCGTTGAGTCCTTAGGATATGAGGTGTCCCAGGTATAAGACTTGCGTTTTGCCAATTTATGCCTTTGTGGGGCTAACTTTTAACCCTGCGGTTGCCAATTCCTGCAATACTAGACATAAAGCTTCCTGGTGTCCTGACTCGGCCTCTGAGGCAATTAGGATATCATCTACATATTGGAGGGCAGTGCTACCTTCTGGTAGATCTATGCTCTTCAGAATGTCGCTCATCACCCTGTGAAAAACGGTGGGGTTGTTGTGGAATCCTTCAGGCAGGCGAGTCCACCTATAATGCCTGTCCCTTACTGTAAAAGCAAATTTATTCTGGGACTCAGGGTATAATGAGATAGACCAAAACTCTTGGCTATGTCTAAAACAGTAAACATCATGTGTTCGGGGACCAAGCCGTAAAATGGTGGAGGGGTCTGCTACAATGGGGTGCAATTTGGGGGTGACCTTATTTAGACCTGCATAATCAATGGTGAGCCTGTAGCTCCCATCAGGCTTTAGTACTGGCCACATCAGGGAATTAGTCGTACTTGTTGTTTCTTTCAGGATTCCCTGTCTCACTAGTCCCTGCATTACCTCCACAACTGCTTGCTCTGCTTTGGGTTTCATTGGGTATTGTCGGTGGGGTTTATGCTCCAGTCCGGGAAGCCTTATCGGGTAGATGTTAACTAGACCTGTATCTAATTTTGTTTCTGCCCGTGCTCCGGGGACGGAGGCGCGGATAGCTCTGAATCCCCCCTTTTCGATGCTCCAGTCCCTACTGGTGACTGTAGCCACTTTAATAGTTTCAAGGTGACTTGTAAGTTTCCCAATCTCAGTCTTGTGATCGTGCTGTCTGGGCCAAATCAATTTCCCTTTTGCACAATCGATTAGAACATTATATTCTCTCACGAGATCATTGCCCATTATTATGCCCTCGTTATTTTGGCATACATAGAAATAAACAGTACAAATATCCCCATGAAATTCTACAAGGGCAGCTTCGCTTCGGTAAGCTGGTGCTTTATCCCCTCCTATTCCAGTTAAGTGAATCATTTTATTTGTGTGGGGTTAGGGTAAGTTTGTGATAGATACGGCCGCTCCTGTGTCTACTAGCATTTCACGTTTCCTCCCTCCTATTACCCTCTCCCTTACCCGCACGAATAGGGGCAGCTGGTTGTCAGCTCTGCTGACCTCAGGATCCCTGCGGTTCCATGGTGTTCTGGGTGGTGTTTGGGAGTGCCCCATGCTTTTCCCAGCACACTACTTCTATATCTCCTATACTGTTGCAGTGGCTGCAGTATTTTACATTGTTCCCTGCTCTATCCTCTGCTCATGGGACCCTACATTTTCTATCCAAGTGTCCCTGCCACCGACTCTCACCTCCATTCCAGTCCGCTGCTTTGTCAGGACTTGCCTTTATCACAGGAGCTTCTGCATCCTGTACCCCACTAGCCCACTCAACTAGATCATCATAATTCTGGGACATTATTACTCCCGTTTTCAGGATGGCTTGGTGGGCGCTGGAGAGCCCATCTTTAAAATCTTGGATATTCGCCCATTTCCACCCCTACCCCCCCCCCCCCCCAACCCGATCTGGGTTTGCTTACCTCGAACGTTGCTGATAGACCCCCTAAATAATCGGTACCCATACTCAGAGCCTCCTTCCCCTTTAAGTTGCTTAGTGGTCTTGATCCTGCTCCAGTTCGTGGGAGCATTTCCTAGCACCTTCTGAATTTCTTCTTTAAAGTCAGCATATACCCACCGTCCTCCCCTAAAGTCTTGTGCTGCTATGGCAGCAGGTGCACCAGTTACCTGCCCACACTTGTCCCCTGGGCAAGCTGCCCGGACCAGCTGGTGTATGCCCTTCAGGTGTAGTTGGTGCCCTACTCATACACTATCCAGCTCTTCCCAGAACCTGGTGTTTGTGCTCTGGGGCTGTATTTTTCCCAGAGAGGCCATAATTTGCTGTCTCTCCTCAGGGGTGAAGGGTTTATAATTCACTTTGGGCTGCGAGTCTGTTCCTCCTCTGGTAACAGGTCCTAAGTTATATTCTTGCATGGTTCGTCCAACAGGGGGAGCAGTTGGTCCCTGCTGGATGGTTCAGTAGGAGGGGAGAGTCAGTCTCACTTTCCCCTTGGACTTTTACTAATCTATGTTCTAGCTCCTTTACCCTGTCCTCCAGATCCTCAATTCATTCTTGGCCTTTTCTCCACCTGCTAGTGGAGGCACCTACTTGTTCAATTAGGCCTGCTAATTGGTACACTAACATTATCCCTATCTTTTTAGTTTTATTTCATTTCTGTTTGTCTACCCCCCCCACCCCTCTCTCTGTTACACTAATGCCTGGGATAGGTCCCAACCACCCTTCCTAATTTGCTCTGTCAGCTCTTGTCTGTCTTCCTTGTATTTCTCAATAAGGGAACCTACAGTATCCCCCTTAAAACTTTGATCTGCCATTTAGCAGATTGTGTAACCCTGAATACCATCAACAGTAAAGTGTTCCTAACCACTGGGGACTTCTCTACCCTCCTGGCCAATAATACTGTCCCAGCACCATCTATATGACCACAGCACGGTGTGCTCTCTACCAGTGGGACTTCTCTACCCTCTCAGTCACAACTACTAGCCAGTACCTACCAGTAGTTTGGAAATGTTGCCTCACTAAGGTGTGCTCTCTACCAGGACTCCTCTACCCTCCTGCCACCTCTACTGACCCAACCCCTCCCGATAGGCCCAGAAACCTACCTCTAGTCCAGTGTGCTCTCTACTGGTGGGACTCTTTACCCTCCCAGCCACCATCACTCTTCAAGTTCTGACATTCTACTCTGGATTGACAGAGTCCACACTCCCCACTTTGGTAACGTGCCCTCCACCGAGGTTTGGTCAGAGTGATCAGCTCCTCTCCCTCACCACATTGGAAGTTACAAGGACAGACAGCACCCAACTTTTAACTTAAACTCTAACTGAAATCTGCATTATTCGCCCGTACAGAGTCCAGTGTTACCTTATATTGCCACTTGTGCTTCACAACTCCCGGTACCCTTGGCGCCTCAATTCACACTTCAAATCCCAACCTTCGTGTTGGGGGGGGCAGGTGGGCTACGTCTCTTAACCGGTTTAGGGCAGGGTTTTTGAGACGGGCACAACCTTGTCCTCTGGCTGTTTCAGCACAAGCACCAGGTTCTGACAACAGTTAGTACAGTTAAACACTTATTCTCCATAGACATGCACAAAACTTTTTTTTTAAAACTCAGTACTGTAGCAAATTAGACATTACCATCAGTATGCCCTTTAAATGATGTCCTTGGCCCGGTCTGACTCTTCCCGTTTGCAGGTACAAATTGGTTCCTACCCCAGCTCCCCGATCATGGCCTTTGACCAGGGCACCAGTAATAAGAACCCAGCTCATAGCGCCAATTGTTGTGGGGAGAATCACCAGCCTCGGTGTCGGCGTCAGGGTTGAATGACAAAGTTTATTGTACGAGGAAATACCAGAACTCCGGGAAGAGAGAGACACCAACGGCACAGTGGTCAGCTAGGAGTCTTCTCTTGACCCAGAGCGCACGTCAAGATATTTTTATACATTTTGTAATAATAGGTCAGTGATGAAGGTATTGTCTTTGTAACATGGTTTGTTTATTGTAAACATTGAAGAATCGTTAATTGGTGCAGTCATTCTCAGTTCCAGCACAGCCTTTGTTAATTTCAGCACGGTCGTTGTCAGTTTCAGTGCAGACATTGTCAGTTTCAGTGCCTGCGTGGATATGCATTGCTGTAGTAATGGGTGCTAATCGTTCTTCCTGAAAAGGACGATTACTGCAGCCCTGGCTATTAGCACGCTGTATTGAGTCGGTATCCAGCTGTTAGCATTTCTATCAAAGGTGTTCGCTGAACTCAGACACTGCATCAGGCAGTGTTCATTTATATTATCTCCCCAACTCACTTTAAACTAATCAATTATGTTGAGAGTGCATTGTACTGGCATTCTGGTGGCCCCAGGCAGAGTGAGTGTTTGCTCTGCTGTCTCTCTCCTTATTGTAGTTTGGCAGCCATCTTGTGTGTCAAGTGGCCAACTTATGGCTCAGCGGCCATCTTGTGTGTCCGTGAGCCAAGTGGCACCCTGGCCATGCCATCGCCCTCTTCAAGTGCAGTGTGTAATATTGAAAATGCACTGTCTACAATAGTGTTTCTTAGTCTTATATTTTGAAGCTGTACAAACACGTCATTCAGTGATTAAATCTTCCCACCAAGACTAGTACTCTAACAGCACACTCTCCCTAATCTTCAGTTTAATCTAACTTTTCTTCCAATCCATTCAAACGCTTTGCTCCTGATCACCATAAACCCACGTTGTTTTAAAAAGATGTAAAAATACTTTACCTTTTTGATTTTAGAGGGCCAATTTAAAAGAAATCTGCATGACAGGCTCCACTTATCCCCCCAACCCAACTTTTCGTAAAGACGAGACTCATTCTGGAATCTCCACACATGAAACACTACTGGAGATAGCAGATGGAGCAATTTTGGCTACAATTTGTGACACAATGGGAAGGATGAGCAGCTATTCAGGCCTCGGTTCAACATCCTCATCTTTATCCCTCAACAGGGAAAAAACTCTTACTTTTGAATATACTCAACACCAGAGACTCTATAGCTCTCTAGTGTAGATTCCAAAACATCTCAACATGAAGTGATTAATGTTTGTTACCGGAGTCTGAAATAGCTTTATATTTTACCTTTTTAAAAAGGTGGAACATTACAGTGCCACATCCTGACTGACTCCATCTGGTCACTCTGGCAATACAGTCTGGAGCTGGGCAGGTACCAATGCAGACAGTTTGTAAAGCATCTCTCTTTTCCTAGGGACATTGACCCAGTTCTGACGATGAGTTTTAAGCTTCTTTTTGTCACCGTTTCAACAGCTGGCTGAGTGGAAGGTAAAAATAAAAAAAACCTGGGTGTATTGACAATAAATATCAGAATCTCAAACACTGTTGAAAGCAGACTAATACACTTTATCCATAAGACAATGGACTCTCGTGCATCTGAATGCTTTCACAATGTTGGTCAATTTAATATTCATTTATCTTTCAAGAACAAAGCACCCAGTTGCTACGATAAAAACACACAATCTTGTCTAATTAGGATGTGAAGCTAGCAACAACTTTTCCAACTTGAGAATGGTCTAAGCTCACGGTTCATGACCCCTGATCTTAATTTGCACTAACTTCAGAAACCCCCCTGGTCTCACTGAATCAAACTCAAGGAGATGCAAAGTTGGAGGTAGGCAGTGAGATGGCAGTCCCAATGCCAGTATTTGTACTTAAAAGGATCATGATCCGTCATGCCTCCCCTTGCTCGAGTCAACATAGCACCCAGCAGGAACAAGATCACGATTACAGAATTCTGGCTTCACCCCCTCTACATCTCACCCCAATTCATGTCTGGTCAGTTAGAGTCACCCCAATCAGTAACATCAAATCCTGGCCCTACAGATCAAATTCTAAATTCGGCAGTGTTTAACTGTCTAACCTGTCAAACACATAAAAGTTTAAAGGTTTATGCTATTATGGAATCCCTACAGTGTGGAAGCAGGCCATTCAGCCCATCAAGTCTACACCAACCCTCCGAAGAGCATCCAATCCGGACCCTGCATTTCACGTGGTTAATCCACCTAGCCCGCACATCCCTGGACACTACGGGCAATTTAGCACGGCCAATCCACCCAAACCTGCACATCTTCGGACTGTAGGAGGAAACCGGAGCACCCGGAGGAAACCCACACTGGGAGAATACCTGTCGCCCGAGGCTGGAAGTGAACCCGGGTACCTAGCGCTATGAGGCAGCAGGGCTAACCAACTGTGCCGTCCCAATTAAATCACCTCAATTTTCTAAATTTGGGTCATAAAACCATTGACATACCACATCCAAGAAAGTCCTTCCTCTGATGTTGTGTACAATACCCAGGTATGGTCTCAATTTAGAGTTTCTCATAGCTATGTTGCCATTCTAAACTAATCCCATCTGCCTACAAGGGGTTCATACATCTCTATCCCCTGCCTGTTCACGTCATAGTCATAGAGATGTACAGCATGGAAACAGACCCTTCAGTCCAACCCGTCCATGCCGACC
>NC_057750.1:17711441-17739725 GCF_004010195.1 Chiloscyllium plagiosum
ATCCTCCAATCCTGGCAACATCCTTGTAAATCTTTTCTGAACCCTTTCAAGTTTCACAACAACTTCCCGATAGGAAGGAGACCAGGATTGCACGCAATATTCCAACAGTGGCCTAAACAATGTCCCTTACAGCCGTAACATGACCTCCCAACTCCTGTATTCAATACTCTAACCAATAAAGGAAAGCATACCAAATGCCTTCTTCACTATCCTATCTACCTGTGACTCCACTTTCAAGGAGCTATGAACCTGCACTCCCAGGTCTCTCTGTTCAGAAACACTCCCTAGGACCTTACCATTAAATGTATAAGTCCTGCTAAGATTTGCTTTCCCAAAATGCAGCACCTCGCATTTATCTGAATTGAACTCCATCTGCCACTTCTCAGCCCATTGGCTGATCTGGTTCAGATCCTGTTGTAATCTGAGGTAACCCTCTTCGCTACACCTCCAATTTTGATGTCATCTGCAAACTTACTAACTGTACCTCTTATGCTCGCATCCAAATCATTTATGTCAGTGACAAAAATTAGAGGGCCCAGCACCGATCCTTGTCGCACTCCACTGGTCACAGGCCTCCAGTCTGAAAAAAACCCTCCAACACCACCCTCTGTCTTCTACCTTTGAGCCAGTTCTGTATCCAAATGGTTAGTTCTCCCTCTATTCATGAGATCTAACCTTGCTAATCAGTCTCCCATGGGGAACCTTGTCGAACGCCTTACTGAAGTCCATATAGGTCACATCGACTGCTCTGTCCTCATCAATCTTCTTTGTTACTTCTTCAAAAAACTCAATCAAGTTTGTGAGATATGATTTCCCACGCACAAAGCCATGTTGACTATCCCTAATCAGTCCTTGTCTTTCCAAATACATGTACATCCTGTCCCTCAGGATTCTCTCCAACAACTTGCCCACCCTGACGTCAGGCTCACCAGTCTATAGTTCCCTGGCTTGTCTTTACTGCCCTTCTTAAACAGTGGCTCCACGTTTGCCAACCTCTAGTCTTCTGGCACCTTACCTGTGACTTTCGATGATACAAATATCTCCGCAAGAAGCCCAGAAATCATTTCTCCAGCTTCCCACAGAGTTCTCAGGTACACCTAATCAGATCCTGGGGATTTATCCACCTTTAACCATTTCAGGACATCCAGCACTTCCTCCTCTGTAATCTGGACATTTTGCAAGATGTCACCATCTGTTTCCCTACAGTCTATATCTTCCATATCCTTTTCCACAGTAAATACTGATGCAAAATATTAATTTAAAATCTCCCCATTTTCTGTGGCTCTATACAAAGGCTGCCTTGCTGATCTTTAAGGGGCCCTATTCTCTCACTAGTTATCCTTTTGTCCTTAATATACTTGTAAAAACCCTTTGGATTCTCCTTAATTCTATTTGCCAAAGCTATCTCATGTCCCCCCATCACTATTTTAAAACGAATAGAATTAAGGTCACTGGCCCCAAAGTGCTCCCCCACTGACCCCTCAGTCACCTGCCCTGCCTTATTTCCCAAGAGTAGGTCAAGTTTTGCACAGTCTCTGGTGGGTACATCCACATACTGAATCAGAAAATGTTCTTGTACACACTTAACAAATTCCACTCCATCTAAACCTTTAACACTATGGCAGTCCCAGTCGATGATAGGAAAGTTAAAATCCCCTACCATAACTACGCTATCATTCTTACAGATAGCTGAGATCTCCTTACAAGTTTGTTTCTCAATTTCCCTCTGACTATTGGGGAGTCTGTAATACAATCCCAATAAGGTGAACATCCCTTTCTTATTTCTCAGCTCCACCCAAATAACTTCCCTGGATGTATTTCCAGGAATATCCTCCCTCAGCTGTCCCTTATCAAAAATGCTACTCCCCCTCCTCTCTTGCCTCCCTTTCTGTCTTTCCTGTAAAATGCATCTTATTGTATTCACTTCCACCACCCTCCTCTGGCAGCAGACTCCAGGCTCCTGCCTTGCCTTGTGTAAATAATAACATGCCTTTCACACTTCACTTTAAACATATCTCCTTATTTTAAATCTACGCCCTGTAGTATTTGACATTTCCACCTTGGGAAAAGTAAAGACTCTTTAACAGCTGATTAGTTATTAATACGTTTACTTTTTTTTTTAAAAAGGCTAATAGATTTCCTTTTATTAAAAATCTCAAATTCTGGCCATTGGAAGTGAGAGAAAAATAAAAGCAGGTTAATATCATAAAGAGCAGATTAGCAAATTTAAAATCACATATTCACCCCCAACTGTCTCAGTGCTTTGTTACACTATGGTAGATCCAATGGGACATCAGCATTAGAAGAACACAGAGGTTCTGGCATATTATGAGATTTTGGCAAGGCAGGAATGGGACTTGATGCTCCCACTTCAAAAAAAACCTGCAATTTTGATTCATCTTGAAATGGGCTGAGCTCGAGCAGTTCTCAACCTTCCCAATAGGAGAGCCCTGTGCCTTGGCAACATTCTGGGGCCAGGTAACTGAACGGCCTATTCCACACAGTTAACGAGTGTCAGGATGAGAAAAGGCACGGCCCATCTCTGCAATTAAACACGGTGTCAAATGGCTAAATGTGTTGAACCACCTCAAAAAGGCAGGACTCAGAATTGGTTTTACTTGCAGACAAATTTGGGTTTTGAGAACGCTAAAACAACGGAATACAGGTTTTAACAAAGATTGATGAAATAAAAATGTCTTTTCCCAAATGATATTAACAGAAAGCCATTATCTCGCCAGTACTGATAAGTTGTATCGCAACTGAGAAAGAAACTGACCAGACTGATTGCATTGCTCTTGTGTAATACATCACAGACTTGACAAACCAATGGCTTACTAGCTCAAACGGAGTAATAATCAGGGAATGGGCCCTTGTACATTTGAAAGGTTACGAAGCCTCCCCAAGCTCAGGCACCCCTCCATGAAGAAGGAAATGTATTTCCAGAATTCCAATCTTTGGACCATTGGCACAAGCACCTTCTGCAACACCATCATTTGCTGGGGCTGCTTTTTTGTGCAAAGGGAGAGGCTGCAATGAATTGCCAGGGGGATCATAAATAAAGTTGCTTATACTTTGGGCATAAAGCAGCAAGAATCAAACAGCAGACAGACAAGTGACAGCACTCAATAGATCAAGTTCCTGTACACAATAGCACTTAAAAAAACCTTTATAATACCCCACAAAGTACAAAGCACAACATTGCAAGAATAAGCTTGACCTTTCCAAAGCTCCAGTTACTGGCAAACAGAACTCGTCTGTTGTGCCCCACGGAGCATTCATTAAATGCCATTCATTAAACGCTCCTTGGCACACAACATCTCCCCACCCCTCCACACACCAGATTCAACAAGGGATGCTTTCAAGTTTGGCTTCTCCATAAAATAAGGAGAACAAATACTCAAGGGTGTGAATAAATCTTAAAACTACAGCTTCCGATCGGGCTGTGACCTTTAACATTGTTTAAAAATAAATTGCTTTCCTCAGTCTTTTAGGCACACGCACAAGGAAATATTCGAGGGCAACAGATTCAAACAAGAAAGGAAAAGCTCAGTTGTTGGAAATTGCAAGCAGAAAGCTCACAAGAGAATGAAAAGATGGTTTTTCTCCAAGAAGCTTGTGGATCTGAGAGGGGGGGGGGTCCAATGGTCAGTGATACTGACCTTTAATCTCCCATTTCCAAAGCTCATTCTCAACAAGACCTTTCTTTCAAACATTATCTTTTTCTTGATTTTGGCAATCTCAGAAGAAAGTAGTCTTGAAGTTTGGAATGGTCAAGGTTAACCACTGTGCTTCCAACACGCTGAGTTTACAGAGATCTCAGGAACAGTAAAAAGCCTACATGCAGAAAAATATATTTTCACCCTCTTCCCCCCACCCCTCCATCCTCAGCCAAGCAAAGGGCTATTGCTCTGATAGATAAGTAGTGACAAGGAGATCTTCAGTTTTCTTTGATGAGCTGATCCCAAGGCGTTTGCTTTAGGAATACATGGTGAGTTGTAGAAACTAAAAGAGAAAATGGACAGTCATTAGCTTTTTTTTTGTGATCAAAGTGTACTTTACCATGATTATTGACAAGGTAACCCACACACATCCAATAAATGTGTGGCCACATCATCAGATTAATACGCCAGAGATCAGAACAAAAATAAACAATTGCAGATAGGAACTCATATCTTCACCATGGCTATTTGAGATTTTCAATTCCATTTGCAACAAAACCAGGAAATTAAATTTTTAAATGCTGATCAAAGTGACTGAAGTTCTTGGTGGTCAAACCTCCATACCCTGAGGCCCAGCATAAAAGGGAACCAGAGAGGGAGAGACAGACAGACAGGGCGGGTAGGTTGGCTCAGTGGTTAGCACTGCTGTCTCACAGAGCCAGGGACCTGGGTTCGGTTCCAGCCTCAGGCGACCGTCTGTGTGGAGTTTGTACTTTCAGCCATGACTACACACCCCTCTGTCCAGATTCAGTCCCATCCTCAACCATAAAATAGACCTGGCATCACTCATTTGCAGTTTTTCCCTGTATCATCTGCTCTTCTGTCACCCAGGAAGCTCCACATTTCTTTGTTATTTCCTCCCCTGCCCTTTGCGAAACTGTACCCCAACTGCCTCCTCTTTACAAGGCAGTCCCCAGTTCTGGTACAGGCCACTTCTGATCACAAGTTGCCAGGGTCAGATCCGTTCCCATCCCACGGTTGCTGGTGCCATCTCAATGATTTTTCACTCTAGGCTGCTCCTTTTAGGAGTAAGAGTAGACCATTCAGCCCAATCGAGCTTGCCTCGCCATTCGAGATCATGGCTGGTCATCTCATCAATACCTGCACCTCCATATCTCTTCCTGCTATTAATTTCCCAGAAACCTATTGATCTGTCTTGAACTTGTTCAATGATTGAACTTCCACAGCCCTCTGGGGTAGGGAATTCAAAAGCTTCACCACAGTCAGTAAAGAAATTCCTCCTCAGAGCTGTACACACCACTGGAACAGGCCCTCAGCCCACAATATTGTACTGAATATGACACCATATTAAATCAAGCCTTCTGCCTGCCCTTGACCAATATCCCTCCATTCCTTGCATATTTGTGTCCTTGCCTAAAAGTCTCAAAAACTTTGAACAAGGGGCAACACGGTGGCTCAGTGGTTAGCACTGCTGCCTCACAGCACCAGGGTCCCAGGTTAGACTCCAGCCTTGGGTGACTGTGCAAACTCCACACAGACATTCTCCCAGCGTCTGCGTGGGTTTCTTCCGGGTGCTCCAGTTTCCTCTCACAATCCAAAGATGTGCAGGTCAGGTGAATTGGCCATGCTAAATTGTCCATAGTCAGAGGGAATTGGGTCTGGGTGGGTTACTCTTCGGAGGGTCGGTGTGGACTTGTTGGGCCGAAGGGCCTGTTTCCACACTGTAGGGAATATCAACCTCCAGCCCACCTCAGCAACATATTCCAGACTTCTATCACTCACTATATAAAAATGACTTTCACATTTCCTTTGAGCTTTTCCCTTCTCACCTTAGTGCCCCCTAGATCTAACATTTGAACTCTGGGAAAATGATACTGACTGTCAACCCTCTGCTGCTCCAATTTTTCTAGCCTCTCCTTAAGCTCACCTCAGTCTTAATCATCTTACTTCTTTATTCTGAGCTTGCGTCTCTGATTCTACAGCCAGCAGCCAGGGAGAACATCCTGGCTACATCCAGCCTGTGGTGAATTGTCTAAGTTTCCCAATGAGATTACCTAACATTCTTCAAAATGCCCAATTGCTCCTCAAAAGACAATCCTGCCAACCCAGAAATTAGTCCAATAAATCTTAGAATTCCAGATAACACAATTATTGCAATCTCCTAAAAGTTGCCCCACTGGCATTTCACCCATCCCATTCTCGAGAGTCAAACTGAGCATACATAGTGTCAAATATTCTTCGGAACTCACTACAAACTCTGTCCTTCACTTGATTACAATCTCTGAGTCAGCATGGACAAGTTTGATTAGATTAGATTCCCTACAACGTGGAAACAGGCCCTTCAGCCCAACAAGTCCACACCGACCCTCCGAAGAGTAACCCACCCAGACCCATTTCCCTCTGACTATGGACAATTTTGCATGGCCAATTCACCTGACCTGCACATCTTTGGATTGTGAGAGGAAACCGGAGCACCCGGAAGAAATCCACGCAGACATGGGGAGAATGTCTGTTTAGAGTTTGCACAGTCACCCAAGGCTGGAATCGAACCTGGGGCAGTGCTAACCACTGAGCCACTGTGCCGCCCAAGTTGGACAGAAGGGTCCATTTCTGTGCTGTATGACTCTCTCAAAAGAGAAAGCAGTTTGGTGGAGGAAACCTCCAGGACTTATACACGTAATTGTAAGGTCCTAGGGAATGTTGCTGAACAAAGAGGCCTTGGAATACAGGATCATAGTTCCTTTGCAAGTGGAGTCGCAGGTAGATGGGATAGTGAAGGCGGCGTTTGGTATGCTTTCCTTTATTGGTCAGAGTATTGAGTACAGGAGTTGGGAGGTCATATTGCAGCTGTACAGGACATTGGTTAGGCCACTGTTGGAATATTGCATGCAATTCTGGTCTCCTTCCTATCGGAAAGATGTGAAACTTGAAAGGGTTCAGAAAAGATTTACAAGGATTGGTCCCGGGTTGGAGGATTTGAGCTACAGGGAGAGGCTGAACAGGCTGGGGCTGTTTTCTCTGGAGCGTCAGAGGCTGAGGGGTGACCTTATAGAGGTTTATAAAATCATTAGGGGCGTGGATAGGACAAATAGACCAAGTCTCTTTTCTGGTGTGGGGGAGTCCAGAGGGCATTGGTTTAGAGTGAGGGGGGAAAAAATATAAAAGAGATCTAAGGGACAAGAGAGTGGTACGTGTTTGGAATGAGCTGCCAGAGGAAGTGGTGGAGGCTGGTACAATTGCAGCATTTAAAAGGCATCTGGATGGGTTTATGAGAAAGATATAAAAGGGGCCTAAGGGGCAACTTTTTCACACAGAGGGTGGTAAGTGTATTGAATGAGTTGCCAGAGGACGTGGTGGGGGCTGGTACAATTGCAGCATTTAAAAGGCATCTGGATGGGTTTATGAATAGGAAGGGTTTGGAGGGATATGGGCCAGATGCTAACAGGTGGGATTAGATTGGGTTGGGACATCTGGTCGGCATGGCCGGGTTGGACCGAAGGGTCTGTTTCCATGCTGTGCACCTCTACGACTAATGATTGTACTACTGGGGATATGATCCTACCTCCACTATGTTCACTTTGATGGAGCCATTGCCGTCTTTATCCAAAGCCTTGAACGATCCTGCAAGTGAAAAAAGACAAGGCAAGGAATGATTAACCAGCTCTGCTCAACAGTGATGTGCATTTATATAGTTTCTTTAAATATAGATAAAATGTCACCAATCACTTCACAAAACCTATTATCAAACACATTTGTTAGGGAGTCACTTAAAGAAATTGTTAGGCCAACACTTAGTCCTAAGACAAGGGCTTCAAAAGGACCATCTGGAAAAGGAGGGCAAGGGGTTGAGCAAGGATATTTCAGAACTGTGGGACTAGACAGCTAGAGACATGATGAAGGGCTTTTGCTCGAAACGTCAATCTTCCTGATCCTCGGATGCTGCCTGACCTGCTGTGCTTTTTCAGCACCACTCTAATCTGGACTCAAATCTCCAGCATCTGCAGTACTCACCTCCACCTCGCTAGAGATAGGACCAGCAACAAAGGATAACAGTAATGTATAAGAGGCTAGAATTAGGAAAAAAAAAGCAAAAAAAGTTGAAGTTTGCTGATCTGGTGGAGGTTTGAGAACACAGGACAGGCCAGATATTGTGGAAGGGTTTAAAAAGGACAACTATATTTTTAGATTTCCGACATAAGAGCAGAGATTGGTGGGCAACCTGGACTTGACATGAATGAGGACACAATCAGAGTCTTGAATTAACTTTAAGTCCACTTTTTCTTTTTAAATACAGGGGCTAATTGATGCTGTTCACGAGCCTTGAAACCTGAACACATGGTGTCTAAAACTTTCAGATTAAGAAACTGAGGAAAGTGGGAAGGGGGATAAATAGACCAAAGAATTGTCCTTTAATTAAAGCAACAATTACGGAATGCACTATCTGAAGTGGCAGTAGGGGTAGATTCAATAACAGCTTCTATAGGAGACAGGAGCAAACCCTAACCCTGCTCCACTATTCAATATAATCATTCATCTCAATGCCTTAAATCCTGCCACTTCCTGTACATTCAGCCAAAAGAGCGTAATCTCCTGGAAAACACAAGGTTTTGGCCTTAACCATTTTGTGGAAATGAACTCCAGAAGTTTCTCAACATCCAAGTATTTTCTTCACGCATCTCACTCCTAAAAGGTTTACCCTTTATCCTTAAACTAAGGCCCACAGCTCTGGACTCCCCACAATCAGGGACAGCCTTCCTACATCTACTCCATCTCACTGTTAGAATTTCATAGATTTCTACGTGATCACTTCGGTGAATACAATCCTAACCAAAGTCATTCTCTCTTCATAGGAGTCAGCCCTGCCAGGAATCAGTTCAGGAAACCTTTGTTACAAACTCTCAAAAGCAGGAGCACCCTTCCTCGTAAGGTGACCAGACGAGCACACAATATTCCTGGTGTGGCCTGTATAGTCCAACATGCAATTTGATTAGATTAGATCCCCTACAGCATGGAAACAGACCCTTTGGCCCAACAAGTCCACACCCACCCTCCAAAGAGTAACCCACCCAGACCCATTCCCCTACCCTACCCTGACTAATGCACCTAAAACAATGGCGAGTTTAGTCTGGCCAAATCACCTGACCTGCACTTTTTTTTTTGGAGTTTGCCTCCTACACCTGCATGCTTACTTTCAGTGACTGGTACACGGGGACATTCAAGCCTTGCTGAACATTTCCCCTCTTACTTGCAGCCCTTTAAATAAATATCTGCCTTCCTATTTTGATTACCAAAACAGTCAACATATTTTTCCCCCATTATCCTGCAGCTGCCATGCATTTGCCCCCACAGCCTGTCCAAGTCACATTACAACATCTCTGCATTCTCCTCACAGCTCACTCTTCCACCCAGCTTTGTGTCACTTGGAAATTTGGAGATACAGGTAGACAACCCTTTATCCGATATCCGAAAATCTCCAAAGTCCGAAGGTTTTTTGTAAAGTTTTTTTTCCCTCGTTAACAAGGATGTTTGGTGTGCAAACAGTTAACCCAAGTCGACACCCACTCGATGCATGTCACTGTGATGTGTCTGCTCCTCCTGTAAGATTTTTTAAATTTCACCAAACTGTCACTTACTCTGAAATTCGAAAAATTCTGAATTCCGAAAAATAGCAAGTTCCAAGCATTTCAGATAAAGGATTGTGCACCTGTACTACACTTAGTTCCTTCATCCAAATCATTAACATATATTGAGAATAGCTGAGATCCTTAAATTAATCCCCAATGTACCTTATTAGCTATTGCCTGCAATTCAAAAAATAAAGACCCATTTTTTCTTACCATTTCCTGCCTAACCAATTTTCTATCCACCTCAATACAATACCCCCAATCTCATGCATGTTAATTTTGCACATGAATCTTTTACATGGCACAGTGTCAAAAGCCCTTTCAAGGTCCCCAAAAAGCTAATATCCATTAGCTCCCCATGCTCAACACTTTTAGTTACATCCTCAAAAGAACTTCAGTAGATTTTAGTGGGCGGCACGGTGGCACAGTGGTTAGCACTGCTGCCTCACAGCGCCAGAGACCCGGGTTCAATTCCCGACTCAGGTGACTGACTGTGTGGAGTTTGCACGTTCTCCCTGTGTCTGCGTGGGTTTCCTCCGGGTGCTCCGGTTTCCTCCCACAATCCAAAAATGTGCGGGTCAGGTGAATTGGCCATGCTAAATTGCCCGTAGTGTTAGGTTAAAGGGGTAAATGTAGGGGTATGGGTGGGTTGCGCTTCGGCGGGTCGGTGTGGACTTGTTGGGCCGAAGGGCCTGTTTCCACACTGTAAGTAATCTAATCTAATCTAATCTAATTTGTCAAGTATGATTTCTTTTTTGTAAATCCATGCTGTGTCTGATCTATCATTATTTCCCCTCCAAGCGCGCTGCTATAAAATCCTTGGGAATGAAGTTAGGCCACATTTGAAATATTGTGTGCAATTCTGGGCCCCCTGATATAAGAAGGATGCTAGGAAATCTGAAAGGGTTTAGAAAAGAATTACAAGAATGTTGGAGGATTTGAGCTCTAGGGAGAGACCAAAAAGGCTGGGGCTGTTTTCCCTGGAGCGTCAGAGGCTGAGGGGTGACCTTATAGCTGTTTATAAAATCAAGAGAGACATGGATAGGATAAATAGACAGCCAAGGTCTTTTCCCTGGGGTGGGGTGGGGTGGGGGGTGGGGGAGGGGAGGAGTCCAAAACTAGAGGGCTTCGGTTTAGCGTGAGAGGCGAAAGATATAAAAGGGGCAAATTTTTTACGCAGACAGTCGTGTATGGAATGAGCTACCAGAGGAACTGGTGGAGGCTGGTACAATTACAGCATTTAAAAAGGCATTTGGATGGATATGGGCCAATGCTGGCAAATGGGACTAGATTAGGTTGGGACATGTGGTCGGCATGGACGGGTGGAACTGACGGGTCTGTTTCTGTGCTGCAAGACCCTCTGAAAAGGGCGACCCAAACACAAAAGAATGAAATGGCCTGCTCTTCAAGCAGCCTGACTCTGCCGTTTACAGACTTTAAGCATCTGTTGATCATCTTCAAACAAACTTACACTAAACAAAATAAAACGGTACAATATTAGCCTGAGGCTGCAACTAAGAAGCATAGCTCACTTCAGAAAAATGCCTTTTTATCCACAGCTGTCAAGTAGGTCCAGATGTGAAACTAAAATTCTGCTATCAACACACTCAATACATTCCCATTTGGGAAGTCTTGTGATTTGGATCTCACTCAGTTCCTGCTAAATGCAGCAAACAGCCAGGACCTGTCACACTGTATTCTATCTCTCTGAACTGTAGCCTGAATCCTTGCATCGAGTGACCAGGCAAAGGAACCCCATCACATACGGCGATCAGATTTACTGCACCAAACCTGGCCATTCAGACCAAGTGGTTTCTGCTCCCCAGGCAGCTCCTCTTTTCCACACCCTAACATTTCCCCTCACTCATTATCATAACCTTCACTGCTTTCTCCATCATCTCACTTCCCTTTACTATTTACTTCAACCACTCCCTCAGTTTCGCCAATTCCACATGCTCACCACTCCCTGGGTGAAAGAGGGTCTGTCCATCCATCCATCTTGTGTTTTAAGAGCCCTGAGTTTTCAATCACTGCACAAATGAATACCTGCATCTACCCCCCCATTAAACCCCTCAATCAGATCTCCCAGTCCTGCTTTATTGGAGAAGATGGGGCTGGGTCTATTCTGATCTGGAGTGTAATGGGTCAGTTTCAGAATGTCCACATCTGTCTATTGTACTCACTCAATATCAATTCACGTGGAGACAAGTATGCACAGCACTCAGCTTTTTGTTGGTTTTATTTCTAGTTTCATACACAGCACATGCCTCAATATCGTCACTGAGCTGTGCCAGGCAGCAATGTCACAGGAATGGCTCCAAACTGATTGGTCAAGTTAATAGGTGCTAACAGAACCACACTTACTGAGCATGGCATCCAACCGGACTAAGCAGGAAATGTAGTTGTCAAAGTCCATGTCACCAGACTCATTGGCATATCGGCGATACAGCAGTCGGTAAAGTTCATCATTCAGAGGATATCCTTTGCACAGAAGGAGACAGAAGTAGAGAAGGTTAAATGTCAAAATCCAACCAAGCAATGATAAAAGAACAGTAACATATTTCCAAGTCAGGATGAGATGAGATCTGGAGGGTGGTGCAGAGAATTGGCCATGCTAAATTGCCCATAGTGTTCAGGGATGTGCAGGTTAGGTGCATTAGTCAGGGGTAAGTGTAGAGTTGGAGATGGATCTGGGTGGGTTACTCAGTCAGTGATGAGAAAGCTTTTCAAGGCTATTTTCTGCAATAATGGATTTTTAAATTATAAATACCAATCGGAGGCTGAGAGCATAGGCGGCTTTTGGAACAATCTCAGTACGTCGAGTCTCAAATAGTACAGAGATATTTCAGTCAACAGAGCTGAACTACCTATTTGATAGTGCCTCAAGTAATCAAAAAAAATTGAATAATGGCCCCATTTTAAGACACTTGTAAAGGAGTGAAAGTCTAAAAAAAAACAACTGTTTGAAAGTACTTTTTGCAATTGAAGGTAAAGGGAAAAACCAAAAGGTTTCCTGTTGTGCAGAAAGTAATTCAGGGCGTAGGTGCAGTGAATGCAAAAAGAAGTGAAAAGGTGGGATAGGATGAAAACTCTATCAACCTTAAAACTGGAGAAGAAAATTTGGTTCAAACAAAAAAAGACAAGGTCAACCAAAATCTTCTATTGTCAGAGCACTTGAAAGGGACACAATGAAGGAACACTGAAGGCATTTTTATTCGAGTCCCAGAGACATATGCACTAAACAACCCCACAGCCCTGTGGCTGACTACTTCAACTCCCCCCTCCGCCAAGGACATGCAAGTCCTGGGCCGCCTCCACCACCAAATCCAAGCCACCTGGAGGAAGAATATCTCATTTTCTGTCCTGGGACCCTCCAACCACACCTCATCAATGTCGATTTCACTAGTTTCCTCATCTCCACCACACCCCCCCTCATCCCAGATCCAACCCTCCAACTCCCCACTGCCTTCTTGAACTGTCCATCTTCCTTCCCACCTATCCACTCCACCCTCAACTCTGACCTATCACCATCATCCCCCCACCTCCACCTACCTATTGCATTCCTAGCTACCTTCCCCACACCCCAGCCACACACACCCCCTTCCCATTTATCTCTCAGCACCCTCGGGGGACCCCCCACATTCCTGATGAAGAGGTTATGCTCAAAACGTTGACTCTTCTGCTCCTCGGACGCTGCCTGACCGGCTGTGCTTTTCCAGCACCACACGTTTTGACTCCGATCTCCAGTCCTCACTTTCTTCTAAATAGTGAAGGTCATTTTTCCTAGGGTGAATTCCAAAACAAGAGGGCATAGGTTTAAGGTCAGAGGGGAGACATTTAAAAAAGGGACCAGAGGGGTAACCTTTTCCACACAAAGGTGATATGTGTATGGAACGAGCTGCAGAGGTGTTGATACAATTACATTGAAAAGGCATCTGGATGTGTACATGAATAGGAAGGGTTTGGAGGGATATGGGCCAAATGCTGGCAAATGGAACTCAGTCAGATTGGGTCTGCTTCCCTGCTGTACAACTCTAGAACTCTACGAAGGGTGACAGTCTGATTATCACAGAACATGTAATAGCTGTACAGAGTTCAACACTACACCAGACAAAATACTGTCATGACAGCCTTAGGAGACTTGGTGCTGTGAGAGTCAGTGACCAGAAGGCTTTTCAAGGCTATTTTCTGCAGTAATGGATTTAACTATAAACACCAATCAGAAGCTCAGAGCACAGGAGGTTTTCAGGGTGATTTCAGAGCATTAACTTCAAATATTATTGGAGATATTTCAGTTAACAGATGAACTACCCATTTGATAATGTCTCCCTATATTGGGCTGAAGTGAAGCAGATTGGAGCATCCACTCAGAGTTTCAGATTATCCCAAACAGAGATCAAGACTTGCAGTTTGGAGAGAAGGGGGAGGAGGGTCGTTTGTGTGTGCATGCGAGAGAGAAACCTGGGAGGAGAGGCAGTACAATGCAACTAGTAACGATGTAACTGAACCCATGACTCTGATGTCAGTGAGAGAAAGATGACAACAATCTATAAGGAGAATGTGAAGAAAGAGCTCTTCCATATCTTACACTGGAGAGCAGGGTTTCAGAACCTGTAGAGTGACCGAAGTATGCAAGGAGGTGAAGAGCCTCAGGGACAGTCTGTACAGCCAGCCGCAGTCAGAGACCTCCAGACCGTGTGCTTGCAACCATATTAGATAAAGCAGTGGTATACACAAAACATTAACTTCCTTCCTTCCTTTGCCAGTGCTGACTGATCTACTTCCAGCAGTTCCTGCTTTCTCTCAGAATTTTAGCAGCTGCAGCATTTTGGTGTTTTTATAGGTTGGCTCCAAACCTATAAAAAGCTGTTCGAAAGGTGCCCCATCTAGTGATTAGCAGTGGAATTACATTGACTGAGGGCAGTGTGTGGTCTTGCAGCACAGTCCCTGATCAGCTCTTCATACCCCTACCAGTGCGTTGAGAGAGCTGATCAATGATTACCAATTCCCCCAGTGCTTTCCTGAGTCTGAGGATCTACAGACTTCGGAGCACCTCCATCTGCAAGTTCCACTTGAACTCCTGTTTATTGATGTGGAAATATATCGCTGTTCCTTCACAGTGTGTTAGAATCCTGAATCTGCCTTCCAAACAGCACTATGGGTCTACCTACACCCCACAGAGTCCAACTTCACCTTCAAAGGGCAATTAGGGATGGACAATAAATGCTGGCCTAAGCGATGCCCTTAAGCTAGGCAGGAAAAGGAATTACCTGTAATTGTTGAAATTAAAATCAGAAGTCTCATGACACCAAGTTATAGTCCAACAGGTTTATTTGAAATCACAAGCTTTCAGAGCGCTGCCCCTCTGCGGGTGAAGTGACTACACCTGACAAAAGGAACAGGGCTCCAAAAGCTTGTGATTTCAAATAAACCTGTTGGATTATAACCTGGTGTCTTGTGACTTCTGACACAGTCCACCCCAATCCAACCCAGGCACCTCCACATCAATGAAATTAAAATACACAAGACAGAGCCGGATCATTTGGCTGATTCACAGGCTCTAGCCCACTCTAGTTATCTCCTCTCACCCAACCTCCCATTCATTGTTCTTAACGTCCTCATCCAACCTGCCCTTCATTTAAGTCTATACTAGTCACCTCACACCTTTCACGTTGTTGCATGCCCTACTGTCTTAGCACACTGAAGGGTCTCCTGAATTCCTGATCAGATTCAAGCTAGGCAGGGAAATGTTGAGAACTACTCCCTCATAGTACCAGCACTGATGGGCTGAATAGTCTCCTCCTGCATTATAACACATGTATGAATGTGCCCTTGGCACTACCTTCTCCCCACAGCCCCCTCCATGGAGCTATAGGTCAGTTGATCAACATGTCCTACCTGCTGCTTCAAAAGCCCCAGGAAGCTCTTGGCTGTTAATGGTTCCTGATTTGTCGGCATCGAATCCTTTGTAGACAGCCTGTGGGGGGTGAATTACATATTTAGTTCAAACTGCATACAGGGTCAGGATGATTAGCGAGGGCACAGATTCACTGGGAGGGTGGGGGACAAACAGTCCAAGCCACACATTTGACACAAGTGCACAAATTTAGACAGAAAAGCTATTGGAAGATATACACATCTCGCCATTGATTGCCAGCAGGAGGCAGTAGGCAATTAGTGGCAGATAGCTAGTCGCACCGTTTTCAGTCTCCACTCTGTAAAATAGTCCAATGTCATCAGCCAATGTAAGCGCAGCATGGGGGCTCAGTGGTTAGCACTGCTGCCTCACAGCACGAGAGTTTCCTCTGGGTGCTGTGGTTTCCTCCCACAAGTGCAGCTTGGGGTGAATTGGCCGTGCTAAATTACCCATAGTGTCCAGGGATATGCAGGCTAGGTGGATTAGCCGTGGGAGGTGGGTTTGGGTGGGATGCTGTTTGGAAGTTTAGTATGGACTCAATGGGCCAAATGGCCTGCTTCCACATAGTGTAGGGACTGTTTCCCCAAACTAGAAACAGCTCAGCTCACAGACCAACGTGGAGAGCATTATATCACTGCAGCAAGATTCAGTGATTGTCTCCAAGGAGATTGTTGGAACAAGGTTGCTGTTCACAAGCAGATCTGGGAACATGACCAAAAGGCAGGTATATTGAGCTGGGAAAAGTCACAGTCCAGGCTGACAAGAATGACACTGGGTTAGAAAGCTGGAGTGACAAGCTTCGTTTCTGTAGACCAGGCCTGTACTTCCTTCGCATATAACAAATCCGAGGGAGCTTTTATGGTGCTGTGGTAGCGCTCCTACCTCAGGGACCAGAAGGTCGAGATTCAAAGTCCAACCTGCTTGGACATTTGCCATAACACCCTTGAATAGGCTAAATAATTTTATTGCAGATTAAGGGGACATCTAATAAGGTGTTTAAAATCTCAGACAGGGTAAACAGAGACACCATTCACTCTGGTGACAGTACCCAGAACGAGATGAGCAGGTTAAATTTAGAACCAAGGCCATTCTGATGAAAACCTGTACCCACAACTCCTCCCACCCAAAAGCTGCTGAAAATGCGAAAACAGAGATGGATATGTATTTTTTTTCCACCGGGGAAAAGGTGTTAAGATTTATGGAACCTGTGGGGTTGAATACCAGACCAGAAAGATAGGGAAGTGAGTTGGAGGGGGCAGAATAACAGACTCCCAATAATAGAGTCACAGATGTACAGCATGGAAACAGACCCTTCGGTCCAACCCATGCATGCCGAGCAGATATCCCAACCCAATCTAGTCCCACCTGCCAGCACCCGACCCATATCCCTCCAAACCCTTCCTATTCAAATACCCATCCAAATGCCTCTTAAATGTTACAATTGTACCAGCCTCCACCACTTCCTCTGGCAGCTCATTCCATACACATACCATCCTCTGCATGAAAAAGTTGCCCCTTAGGTCTCTTTTAGATCTTTCCCCTCTCACCCTAAACCGATGCCCTCTAGTTCTGGACTCCCTGACCCCAGGGAAAAGACTTTGTCTATTTACCCTATCCATGCCCCTCATAATTTTGTAAACCTCTATAAGGTCACCCCTCAGCCTTCGACGCTCCAGGGACAACAGCTCCAGCCTGTTCAGCCTCTCCCTGAAGCTCAGATCCTCCAACCCTGGCAACATCCTTGTAAATCTTTTCTGAACCCTTTCAAGTTTTCAATGCTTCGTCTTCTTAACAATTGCAATGTAAACTTTTCATTGCAGAAATGGAGTGCCTTTTTGAAAAAAAAAATCAGTACTCAATTTGTAAAATTGTAAATGTCACATGGAAATTTAATGTGGAAGAGTGGGAAATGATCAGGGGTGGGGGGGGGCGGGCGTGGGTGTGGAGGGAGGTGGAGAGAGAAATGAGGAGGAAACATAAAATTGTAAAAAGGAATTCAGGGGGAGGATGACCCAGGGATATACGGACACATATATCAGGTGGGGGAGTCCAGAACTAGAGGGCATAAGTTTAGGGTGAGAGGGACAAGATACAAGAGGCCTATGGGGCAACTTTTGCACACAGAGGATAATATCCTGAGAGTGAGGGCAGGGGAGGGGAGTTGTAGGTTCACTCAAGTTGTTAGGGTCTGGATTATCCGAGAGTGAGGGGGGAGGCAGGTTCACTTTCTTGTAGTAATGACAGGGATTTTCTAGTCCTATCCATCGAAGGAGTGCTACTCGACCGGGCAAATCTCCCAAGATCCAAATAAAATCTGACATGTCAAACATGGGATTTGCAAAGCTGCAAAATAGAAGTAATCAAAAAGGGTATATAGAGAAAAGGATAACAGAGAGATAGGGAGCTATAGGGAGTCCTCCACACAAGAGGTGAAAGTTATACAAAGTAGAGTCAATATTTGTACTACAGTAGACAACCATCACGGGACTAACTTCATTCCAGAAAGAAACTGCTCAACATTGTCCAAGAGTGAGATATTCACCAATGGGGCAGTACGGTGGCTGAGTGGTTAGCGCTGCTGCTTCACAGCACCAGGATGCCAGGTTCGATTCCAGCTTCGGGCGACTGTCTGTGTGGAGTTTGCATTCTCCCAGTGTCTGTGTGGGTTTCCTCCACATGTTCCAGTTTCCTCCCACAGTCCAAAGATGTGCAGGTCAGGTGAATTGACCATGCTAAATTGCCTTCGATGTTAGGTGCACTAGTCAGAGAAAAATGGGTCTGGGTGGTTTACTCTTCGGACGGTCGGTATGGACTTATTGGGCCGAAGGGCCTGTTTCCACAATGTAGGGGAATCTAACCTAATACTGTTGGCATTGTACTGCCAAAAGTCAGCTTTAGCAAAGTATTGATGTCAGTCATAAAGACTCACTGAGTGAATCTCACACACACAAAGTCTGAGCTAAAGCTACATTTACAGCCAGCGTCTGTATGCCTGTTTTGATGAAGAGTCACATTAACTCTGCTTTCTCCCCACAGATGCTGCCAGACTTGCTGAGTTTTTGTCAGCAATCTGTTTTTGTTACAGGCAGCGTGCTTGGTTTGGTTACCCAGTGAACACGGGACTTTTCTGATCCATGGCACAATAGTCACATTGAATCCAAAGTATGCCTGTTACAATGAGCCTGAGGGATGCAATCTCCAGTACATCTGAACTGCTGTGTACAGACATAGGTATGTGGACTTACTAACTTAGAGACATACATACCTGCCACTTCTTAATCTTATCCCAAAGGTATTTAAATTCTTCAAAGCCCAGCCTTCCAGTGCTGTCAGCCTGAAATCGATGGGTTAAGGCAGTATAACAAATTCGGTTCAACACCAACAGATACCCCCAAGCCAAAACATTTGTGGAATTCTCCTGAACTTCAACATGAAAATAAAACCTCCATTGATCAACTGCTTTTCATCACCAGACGTCTCAAGGTACATTTTCAACTGCAGCCAATGTTGTGGTGCAAGAAGCACAGGCATATACAGTATATAATTCAAAAATAAAATTAACCCAGTACATCCAACACACCGAATCCAAAATCAGCAACTCAAGCAGCAGGTCTCCACAGTAATTTGAAAGGTCGAGTTGGGTTTCTGGAACGGGCTCCAATTCCTCACTGATGGTGAAGTTTACGGGTGGAACACAGGATATTGAGTGGGAGTTATTGATCAGAGACCAGCACTCAGATGGATACACCAATCACATCTAACCCACTTCACCCCGGCAGCTAGAGATCACGATACAGAGAAGCTGCACTAACTGAGCAAGATCCTCAGAGAATTAGGAGAAAGGTCTAATGAAGGGCTTATGCCCAAAATGTTGATTCGCCTGACCTGCTGGGCTTTTCCAGCACCACACTCTTGACTCTGACCTCAGAATTATCTGACACCAAGTCAAATAGGGAGACACTGGGCACAATTCATAGGTCTTAAGGAGTGACTTAGAGTGGGAGAGAGGCAAGAGAAGGATTGTCAGAAATGGGCACCCAGCCAGCTGGAAGCACAACCGTCAATGGCAGGGTGACAGAATTTTCCACAGGTCAAAATGGCAGGAGGTACAAGAGAGTTGCAGGGTTTGATGTGGAAGCCAAGGGAGGGAGGATGAGACTTTGGAGGGAACGGAATAGAAGGTGAACGGTTGAAACAAGGCAGCACTGAAGCAGAAGCCGATGAGTAGAGTGGTGGTAAGAGATTAGAAGTTGATGCATTAGGTCAGTATTAGAGCAGCAGATGGAGTCTGGGGTCTGAGCAAGGGGAGGACTGTTCCATAACAGCAGCAAGCTCTACCCCTGTACCACATTCAACATCAGAAAAATATTTTAAGCTGCTCCACGTAATAAATCAAATCAGGGGACTGAGACACACAAGGTGGTCAGTAGGGATAACCGACAGCTCAGTTGGATAGGTTTTAATACATTAACGGCGCAGTACAGGCCCTTCGGCCCTCAATGTTGTACCATTTTAAGGAGGAGTGTCTTAAAAAGATGGGAAATGGAGTTAGAGTGGGGAAGGAGGTTGACTGAAGGAAGGAGAGATTTTAGGTCCCATGCTACTGAAGGAACAGCCACCGATGGGGTACAATTAAAATCTCGGAACACTAGTTTCAAAGGTTCAGTAGTTAGCATTTTAGACCATAATTCTAAGGATAAGAGTGGCCCTCAGGTGAAAGTATAAAATTGGAGGAAGGTGAACTAAAAATATTAAGTAGGAACTAGGGAATGTATCCTGGGAGCAACTATTGGAGGATAAATCCACATCTGGGACGTGGGAATCTTTTAAAGGCCAGTTGATTAGAGTTCAGGACCAGTGCTCCTGTGAAAACTAAGGAGAAGGATGGCAAGAATTGGAAACCTTGGATGACAAGAGAAAAAGTGAGAGCTTCGTCAACAAGAAAAAGGAGGTATATGCAAGGTTGAGGAAACCAAAAGACAAAGAGGCCTCAAAGAATACAAAGATAGCAGGAAAAAACTCGAGCAAGAATTACGAGTGTTGGGGTGGGGGGGAGGGGGAGGGGGGAAGAGAGGGGAGTGGCATGAAACAGGATTAAGGAGAACCCAAAGGCATTTTAGATGGACGTTAGGGGCTGGGAAAGGATAGTTCCACTCAAGGGCAATTCATGCTTGGAGTCGAAGGCAGGCCATTGACAAGGTCCTAAGTGGATAGTTTGCATCAGCATCCACAGAAGGAGGAGGACATTGTGGATGGCGAGTCCTGGCAAGGCTTTGATGATATCCTGGTCCATTCAGCATTTTAAAAAAAAGTGATGGCTTTGGGCGTTTTGAAAGGATTAAGGAAGACAAATCCCCAGGGCCTGATGGGATCTATCCCAGAATAAGAAAGGCAGGCAAGGAAATTGCTAGGGCCTTGTACAAAATCTTAGTATCCTTTTTAGTCCCAGGAGAATTGGAGAATCATCAATGGCATCCCTTTGTTTAAGAGGGCAACAGAGATAATGCAGGAAACAGATGAGTTTTATATCAATGGTAGAGAAATTATTGGAGAATATTCTTAGGGACAGAATTTACTCACATTCGGGAAAATATTAGCATTAGGTAACACGATATTTGCAGAGAAGATAATGTCTCAATAACTTGACTGAGTTTATTTAAGGTAGTGACATAGATGATTGAGGAGGACAGGACAGTAGATGTTGTTCACATGGACTTCAGCAAGGCCCCTCATGTTAAGCTGATCCAAAAGGTGGCATCACATGGAAAAATCAGCTGGTAAGATGGATACAGAACTGGCTCAGCCATCAAAGACAGAGTGTAGCAGTTGAAGGCTGTTTTTCTGACTGGAGGTCAGTGACCAGGGGTGTTTCGCAGTGCTGAGACCCAGATGGTTTGTAATAGGTGTAGCAGATGATTCGTAAGATGGTGGATGACACAAAGATTGTGGGGAGCTGTGGACAGTGTGAAGAATTGCCAGAGGATACAGCAGGACAGAGATAGACTCCAGACTTGGACAGAGAAATGGCAGATGACATTTAATCTAGAAAAGTGCAAGGGGATGTATTTTGAAAGCTGTAATGCAGGAGAGAAGTATAACAGTAAACAGCAGAACCCTAAGAAGCGTCGTAGATAGAGATCTAGGTATACAGGTCCACAGCTCTCTGAAAGTGGCAACACAAATGGATAAGGTGGTTAAGATATATAACAAACTCACCTTCATCAGTTGGGGAATGGAATATAAAAACTGGCAAATCACATTAGGGCTGGACAGAACTTTAGTTTACCCATTTTTGGACCATTGTGTACAATTCAGGTCTTGGAGGCAATACAGAAACAGTTTACCAGGGTGTTACCTGGTTTGGAGGGCATTCACTACCAGGAGAGATTGGACATTCACTTGAATATCGAAGGATGAGAGTGACCTTATCGTAGTTTACAAAATTATGAGACCCATTGACATATTGGATAGTTAGACTCTGTTGTTATCCCCCTCCCAGGGCAGAAATATCAATTATTAGGGAGATACCCATGAGGTAAACGAGGGTAAGTTTAAACAAAAGAGAAAATGCTGGAAAATCTCAGCAGTCTGGCAGCATCTGTAAGGAGAGGAAAGAGCTGACGTTTCGAGTCTAACTGACCCTTTGTCACAGCTTTGACGAAGGGTCAGTTAGATTCGAAACGTCAGCTCTTTTCTCTCCTTACAGATGCTGTCAGACCTGCTGAGATTTTCCAGCATTTTCTCTTTTGGTTTCAGATTCCAGCATCCGCAGTAATTTGCTTTTATCGAGGGTAAGTTTAATGCAGATTTGTTTTTTAAAAGTATTAAGTGCTTGGAATATGCTGCCACTGGAGATGGTGGAGCCAGACACGACAGCAACATTTTGGAGACATCTTGCCAGGTACATGTATAGACAGGGACGAGAGGATTACGGATTGCATAGAGGCAAAAGGATTGTAGGTTACAAAGGCATCATCTGTCAGCACTGGCCCGTTCCTGTGCTATTTGTTTTTTATTGTTTTATAAGAGGCAAGAATAGGAAGCAGAGATATCTCAAAGGTGTTTGGCTTTGCAGGGTATAACAGAGACAGGGAGGGGCAAGGACACAGAGTGGTTTGGAAACATGGATGAGAACTTGGGATTGCCATCTACCTCTCAAAGAACTAGCATTGGTCAGCAAGCATTTGATGGGCAAATGGCAGTTGGCGTGAGGCAGAGTTTTCAATGACCTAAGGTTTGGAGCACGGTAAGTGAACAAAAGCTGAACCGTTAGGGAATACCAGAGATTGAAACCAGCCACCTGAGGGATAGCATGGATGTGCTGGCAGAAGCTCATCATCCCTGGGTTAAATAGGGCACCAATCAGATCCACTTGCCTTGGACTGTTTCCCAGAAGAGAGATGGAACTGGTGAAGAGTGAGAGATTTGGAATAGAGACACGAATCTATAGGTTCACACCTCTGATATTTTATTGGAGCCCATGAGTGAATGTCAGAGGAACAAATCAGATTGTTCAGCACTGCTCCAGAGAGGTGCTTGCAAGGTCAAGTCAGCTGTCATCAGTGCACATGAGAACCATGTTTCTGGATGCTGTCAGCAAGAGGTAGCAACAGTCGTTACGTAGGAGCAACCACTCGCTAATGGCTAAATCCTCGGCATACAGAGGCCAGTGGTGCAGGAATGGGAAGGGGCGTCACTCAGCTTTGCGTATTGGTCAACAAACACAGAAGCTGCAGGGTGAAGGGGTTGGTCTGAGTACCGACACAGGTGGCAGCTGGTGCAGCTCCGGTATCAATGGTGAAAATGGATGGAATTAGGAGAGAGTGGGTCCGCCAACACGACAACAGGGTAAATCGAGAAAATCACCAGCTTTGTGGTTGCAGGAACATCAACGGGACGAAGAACGTTTGTCACATGATGTTAAAAATCCCTCGCCCAACCCAGCTTAGATTCTCTAAGTTTATGCTAAGACCATATAAAAAAAACAAGAACAGGAGTAGGCCATTCGGTCCGTTGAGCCTGCCCCACCATTCAAGAGGATCATGGCTGATCCAGCATTCCTCATGTCCCCTTTCCTGCTTTTTTCCCCATAACCCTCAATTCTCCAACTGGTCAAGAATCAGCCATCTCAGCCTTAAATATACACCAGGACTCTACCCCCACAGCTCTCTGCGGCAACAAACTCCAAAGCACTCAATCCTCAAAAGAAAAGCTTTACCAGATTCTTAAATTGGTGGCCCTTTACGCCCCCTGCTCCTAGACTCTCCCATAAAGGGGAAACATCCTCTCAGCGTTTACCCAGTCAAGCCCCTTAAGAAACCTAAAATGTTTCAAACTCCTCAGTCTCAGTAAAGGTCACCATGACACTACTGATTGTTGCAAAATCCCATCTGGTTCACTCATGTTCTTGAAGGAAATCTGCTGTCTTTAACTGGTCTGGCGTACTTATGACTCCAAACCCACAGGAATGTGGTTGACTGTTAACTGTCCTCAAAAGGACACCCTTGAAAGAACTTTGTTTTATAAGTTTCCCTACCCCCAATGTCCTCTGTTGAGAGTCAGTGTCGTGAGGCACAGAAACAAAACTCTTCGTTCCAATCAGACCACGCCAACCATAACAACTAACTAGTCCCATCTCCCTCCAAACCTCTCATTCATTTACTTATCCAAAACATCTTTTAAACAATGTAACTATACCCATATCCACCATTCCCCCAGGAAGTTCATTGCACACACAAACCACTGTGTAAAACAAAATTTGCCATAGCTTTTTAAAAATCTTTCTTACCTTAAAAATATGCCATCTAGTCTTGAAATCCTCTACCCTAGGGAAATGATACCAGCCATTCAACTTACCTATCCCTCTCATGATTTTATAAACCTTTATGAGGTCACCTCTCAAACTCCTGTATTCCAGTAAGAAACGGTCCCAAACTATCCGTTCTCTCCTCATAGCTCAAACCTGGCAACATCCTGGTAAATCTTTTCTGAGCCCTCTCCGGCTTTAATAATATTCTTCCCATAACAGGGTGATCAGAACTGCCCGGTGGTGAAGTGTCGAATTTTTCTGCTGCAGCGAATAAAGAACAATATAGTGTTGGAAAGAGCCAAGGCCCTCAGCCATTTTGAGTCAAGCTGATAATCGGTTTTACCCTTTTCGAAAGGATACATCCATAACAGCAACCATACTGCGGCAAGACTCCAAGCTGAACCCATCAGTCTTCAGATCGGGATCTGTGACAGAGAATAAAACATTAGCAGAATTAAACAGTCAGGAAATCACTCTTTTACCCAGAGGAACAACCAGAGACCTGGCCAGATCAAAGACTGATATCTCTGAACACTGCTCAAAACTAAACACTGTTTTACCACTTCAGTTTTAATACAGCCATTGCTAAGAGCAACCAATTTCTCCGCCTGCAATCAACCAAAAAAAGGGGGTCTCTTTGAATACAAAAGTTATAATAATTAGAAAATGTCATTTTAAAGAAAGGGAACTCAAACACTTTTTCCACAGTAGGGAATTCCTGCTCAAATCTCTCCACTTATGTCTCATTTTCTTCCTTTAACATACTACCAAAACAAAATCTACATTTCCTCCCGGGTTTTGTTAAGTCAGATGACCATCGCCCTATGTTGCCCCCAGTGTCACATGATGTTCAACAATATTGTAAACCTTTTTGGGGCAGTTTCATCATGTTAAAAAAGGTGTTATAAAGCTTGTGTCCACCACATACTCCAGTCTCCAATTTGGGAGGCTGAGTAAGTAAGTTCTGGAGTTTACAGAAACAGGGGGAATCTCTTTGAAGAATTCAAGATTCTAAAGGGCCAGTCTCCGTAATGGTGACAGTGAAGTTATCATTTTAAAAAAAAAGCGCACACACTCATAACCTGATTCTCGAAGACTTTGGAATGGAAGACTGCCATTCTTACCTAGTGTGGCTTTACATAGGTCTCCAGACACACGCAGTGGACTCTGAACTGCCATCGGAAGTGCTCAACAATTCAACTGTACAAAACACCAATAGCTGTTCACAGCAGCTGCTCATCACCAAGAGAGGGCGATAGACATTAGAGGGACAGACAGAACCAGGGAAACCAACATCCAGGGAACGAGCCTTTAAAATATCCCATTCCCAGGATAACCAGCCCTCCGAAAGCAGAGTTTGATGTCTCACCAACTGATGTACCAGTCAGCACAGGGACAATTAGACACAGGGCAAAAGTGAGGATTGCAGATGCCGGAGATCAGAGTCTAGACTAGAATGGGGCTGGAAAAAGCACAGCAGGTCAGGCAGCATCCAAGCAGCAGGAAAGTTGATGTCTCGGGCAAAAACCCTTTATCAGGAATGAAGGCCTGACGAAGGGCTTTTGCCCGAAACTTCGATTTCCCTGCTCCTCGGATGCTGCCTGACCTGTGATTTTCCAGCACCACCCAAATCTGGACTCTAAAGGGGGAACTTATCATCTGACCTGGATCTCAACACACACACACACAAAAAAAGTACAAATTAAAATGCTGCGCAGGATTATTCAAATGCTTTCCAAGAGTTAAGCTATGGCACAGACTCCTGTTCTAGAGAGTTTAGCTTGTGGGCAATTCGATTGATACTAAAAGGACACAAATTGTGAGAAATTACTTCTGCTTATTCTAGAGTCCAGGGGCAAGAGGCATTTGTATTTAAAAACAAAATTGGAGCTACACCTTTAAGAAATGAAACGACGTAAACACTTCTTCATTGGCTGGTACACATTCGGACCTCTCTTCGAGAAATAACAATTGACGGCAAACCAAATTGCTCATCTTTAAACCAAGATGGTTACATTTGTGTTAGCCCTTGATATTGAGAAATAGGGATAGAATTAGGTCTCAGTTCTGAGACTCTATGTTGCTGATCCCTACAAAAGCAATTTAAATATAATTGCATCACGTGAAGACAGTGTCAAGGCCATGAGAAATACTAAAAGCCTATACTTACGTCTGCAGACAATCTTGTTGAGTATGTTCTTCAGCTCAACGGGACTCACCTCCATGTCCTGCAAAGAATCAAGACTCTTAGATCACAACAGAATCACTCAACAATTCACCAAGGTTCCTCTGACAACACCTTCCAAACCCACAATCTCTACCATCTCCAACATTAAGGGTAGCAGATGCATGGGAACCCCATACCCTGCAAGTTCCCCTCCAAGCCATGCACCATCTTGACTTGCAAGTATATTACTGTTCCTTCATAGTCGCTGGGTCAAGATCCTAGATTTCCCTCCCCACTGGCATTGTGGGTCTACAGCAAAAGGACTGCAGTTGTTCAAAGGGACAACTCACCACCTCCTCCAGGGCAGTAACTACTGGCACAGCCAGAAATATCCATGTCCCACATGGGAATAAGAACTATTTCAATTCCATTACTTTACAGGAGGAACAGAAAGATCAAGCCGCAAGATTTTCTCTTAAGACATTGCGGTTTTAATGTGAAACAAGTCACCCTGTTCTCTTCACCCTCCAATCCTCTAATGTCAATGAGAGGTCATTACGAGCTGGAAAATGGGTCAGGATCATTTCTCACATTGTAGCCAATAGCTGTATGGGTTTCATGCATTGAAATATCAAATAGCAGCTTCTGGGTTGAGTGGAGTCCATCTTGCTTCAATGGCTGATCCTCAATTGTACAGCAACAGAGAGTCCTGTTCCTCTACTCTCTTTGCTTGGCTCCCTTACCAGTCAGTGCTGACCACCACACACCATTCACTGCCAAAGGGTGGAATAGCAGCTCCTTCTCAGACAGGTAAAAACAAGGACTGCAGATGCTGGAAACCAGATTCTAGATTAGAGTGGTGCTGGAAAAGCACAGCAGTTCAGGCAGCATCCGAGGAGCAGGGAAATCGACGTTTCGGGCAAAAACCCTCACGATGAAGGGCTTTTGCCCGAAACGTCGATTTCCCTGCTCCTCAGATGCTGCCTGAACTGCTGTGCTTTTCCAGCACCACTCTAATCTAGAAACTCCTTCTCAGACACAGAATATAGAATTGCAGTGAAATCTCAGGAGTTCACCCCAGACACTGAACAGTTCTGGAAACATAGAAAATAGGCAGAAGTGGCCATTCGGCCCTTTGACCCTGTTCTGCCTTCAACATGACCATAGCTGATCATTCAACTCAGAGCCCCGGTTCCTGCTTCTCCCAGTACCTTTTGATCACTTTAGCCCTAACAACTATTCCAACATCTTCTTGAAAACATTCAATGTATGGGCCTCAACTGCTTTCCATGGCAGAGAATGCCACTCGGGGCTCCACTCTCTGGATGAAGCCATTTCTCATCTCTTCGCCCTTTCCCAGGGACACAGCAAATCACTCCACTCTGTGGGCAGCAATGGGAACGTTGCTGGAGAGGTTGCTTTATTGCAGCCGCTGAGGAGCAGAGGCAGGAGAAACGAGGACCCACTCCCTGCTCCTGGTACAGTATCGGACAGAGCAGCGAGGGCTGCAGCCCTGCCAACCCTACTTTGAAACAGTTTAAGGTGGATAAATCCCCAGGACCTGATCAGGTGTACCCGAGAACTCTGTGGGAAGCCAGAGAAATGATTGCTGGGCCTCTTGCTGAGATATTTGTATCATTGATAGTCACAGATGAGGTGCTGGAAGACTGGAGGTTGGCAAATGTGGTGCCACTGCTTAAGGGCGGTAAAGACAAGCCAGGGAACTATAGACCGGTGAGTCCGAACCCGGTGGTGGGCAAGTTGTTGGAGGGAATCCTGAGGGACAGGATATACATGTATTTGGAAAGACAAGGACTGATTAGGGATAGTCAACATGGCTTTGTGCGTGGGAAATCATGTCTCACAAACTTGATTGAGTTTTTTGAAGTAACAAAGAAGATTGATGAGGACAGAGCGGTAGATGTGATCCATATGGACTTGAGTAAGGCGTTCGACAAGGTTCCCCATGTGAGACTGATTAGCAAGGTTAGATCTCATGGAATACAGGGAGAACTAGCCATTTGGATACAGAACTGGCTCAAAGGTAGAAGACAGAGGGTGGTGGTGGAGGGTTGTTTTTCAGACTG
>NC_057750.1:17740289-17751447 GCF_004010195.1 Chiloscyllium plagiosum
CAGAGGGTGGTACGTGTATGGAATGAGCTGCCAGAGGATGTGGTGGAGGCTGGTACAATTGCAACATTTAAGAGGCATTTGGATGGGTATATGAATAGGTAGGGTTTGGAGGGATATGGGCCGGGTGCTGGCAGGTGGGACTAGATTGGGTTGGGATATCTGGTCGGCAGGGACAGGTTGGACCGAAGGGTCTGTTTCCATGCTGTACATCTCTATGACTCTATGAAGCAGAGAAACCAAGCTACAAATCTGACATACAATGCCCAGAGTCTCACATATGAGCAGCAAGTGGAATTGTTGCTCAACTCCACATGTACCAGGCCCAGTCTCACACACTCACAGGCTGGTTCACACATGCCAAAGCCATAATTCAAGCACCTATGCAAATCCAGGCCTGTAATTTCCAGTCAGACCCAGCAACTCTGGTTTGAAGTGTTCCAGTGGTCAGATGGTGAGATTTGTAATCATGTGACGGTTGGTCATGTGACACGTTTGAACAGAAAAAGCTCCCTTTTACGATAAAATGTGTCTTCCACATCCAACTGAACTTGGTTTAATATCCCAAACGGAGCAACTCTTTGCAAATGAAAATCCAGCAAGGGTCTCCCAGGGAACCAGGCTGCATCTTCAGTTCAGCTCGTGAATGCCTGCTATCGTTCATACGTTTGCAGTCACTTAACTGCGATAATCTTGATGAAATCAGGTTTGGGAGGCGATATTTACTGCACTACAAAATGAAAATGTATTTTTCAGGCATCAATTCATGGTGGGGTGATGACCTTGTGATATTAGACCATAAGACAGGAGCAGAAATTAGGCCATTTGGCTCATTCAGTGGCAGAGCAGACTCAATCATAACCAATAGGTTTTTCAACCCATTCTCCCACTTTCTCCACATTAGCTTTAATCCCTTGGGATTCAAGAACTTATCTATCTCAGCCTTAAATATACTCAATGACCTGACATCCACAG
The DNA here is from genome assembly GCF_004010195.1 of Chiloscyllium plagiosum. Taxonomy (NCBI): domain Eukaryota; kingdom Metazoa; phylum Chordata; class Chondrichthyes; order Orectolobiformes; family Hemiscylliidae; genus Chiloscyllium; species Chiloscyllium plagiosum. Next base: position 17,741,262 of record NC_057750.1, read on the forward strand.
CCTTCTGTGGCAATGAATTCCACAGATTTTAGCTCATCTCCATCTTCCCTTTATTGCAAGGCTGTGTCCTTGTCTCTCCTGCCAATGGAAACATCTCCCTAACGTCCACTCTGTCCAGGCCATTCCGTATTCTACAAGTTTCAGATACCCCGCTCCCCCATCCTTCTAAACTCTGTCAAGTCCTAGAGTCCTCAAACATTCCTCATATGTTGAAGCTTTTCAACCCTGGGATTATTCTTGTGAACCTCCTCTGGTCCCACTCCAGGGTCAATACGTCTTTCCTGAGGGATGGGGCCCAAAATTGTCCCTAAACTATCACACCAGAGACTCAGATAATGATCGGGAGACCCAGATTTAAATCGTGCCTGGCAGATGGCAGGATCTGAGTCAATAAACGATGACCATGAAACCATTGTCGATTGTCCATGCGACTCCAGATCACAGCAATGTGGGTGACTCTTAATTAGGGTCAGGCTATAAATGCTGGCTTATCCTTTTAGGATAAAAAAGTGTCACATGACCAACTATCACATGATTATAGGTCTTACCAACTGCCTGGGAATGAACGTAAATTTTTTTTTAAAATTGGCAAGACTGGGTTGCAACTTGAGCCAACTGTTTCAGCTAATACTGACTGGTAGGAAAAAACAGACAATACTTTATTTTTGGTAAAAACAATGACTGCAGATGCTGGAAACCAGATTCTGGATTAGAGTGGTGCTGGAAAAGCACAGCAGGTCAGGCAGCATCCGAGGAGCAGGAAAATCGACAAAAGTCATTCATCAGGAATGAGGCTGGGAGCCTCAAGGGTGGAGAGATAAATGGCTTCTGGGGTTACCAGCTCAGTGACATAACCACTGTGTCACCACTGTATGGCAACATTGAATAGAATGAGCTTTTGTAAACCTTTCCAGTGATAACTTTGTGCATAACACCCAAGTGTGATTACACATTATTGAGGTTTATGAGCCAATTGTTAAACCTATCATTGGTTAAGTTTGAAGAAAAAAAAATAACATTTTAAAATAAATCACATTTCTACTTTTACCAATTTGTTTCTCAAAATTAGGTGACACTGGGTTTGGCATGTTCCAGTCTCTCAAATCACAGGAGAGTAATCCAAAAGTAGGGACACAGCAAGCGTCTGTTCTTTCAGCTGTGCCTTCACAGGTTTGAGGAAATAGTCACAGGCTGATCTGATGACTCACATTCCAAGAAAACATATTTGAGTCAAGCATAATTGCACTTTCAGTGTCCTGACCCCACCCTCCAAACTAAATGGCTGCATTGTTGCTGTAAGTTACAAAATTTCAAGTTGTTAAAATGACAGGAGTACATTGGCAGGGTGAACGACAAGCAGCATAAGTGGGTGGCCCGCTCCCAAATCTCTACTTAACAACAAGTCAGAGGTGCCATTTTCTTAAATTTAAAATTCAGTTATGAAACAGGGGTGTGACTGGCTACTCTAACATTTGTTGCCCAAACCGAATTGTCCAGAGGGATGTAAGAGTTAAACACAATGCTGTGGGTCTAGAATCACACTTGGGCCAGAACAGGGAATGGTGGCAGCTTCCTACCCCAGAAGTTATTAGTGAATGATAAGAGTGTTTAATGACACTAACAGAACACCATTAGGCCAGGTTTTAATCCAGATTTCTACTGGGTTCAAACTTCATTGTCTACCAAGGTAGGATTCAAACCAATGTACTCAGAATGCTAAACTCGATTACTAAGCGAGAGACACACACGCACAGAGAAACCACTTGCAATCACAGAAGCATCCAGTGACCATAAGGCTGGCTTCCTGTTGCTCAGCCAATTTTGGATTCAAGTCACTAGCAGTATCTGACGGGATCTCATTTTTCTGAATAAACTGTCATGCGACCTCATCAAAAACCTTACTAAAATTCACAATGGTAACAGCGACAGTACTATCTTCATTGTTACTTCCTCAAAAAGTATGATTCAGTTAATAAGATACAATCTTCTGTTAGAACTGTGGTGGGAGGAATGTGCTGATAATCAACTTCCACGACTGCCTTGGTCACACCATCAATACAAATATTTTGACTCAATCACCAAAACGATCAAAATGGAAAGAGAGAGCCAGAGTGCGCAAGAGCGAACTTCCAATCACAGAAACATCCATCGACCGTAAGCCTAATTCCCTGTTGCTGAGCCAATTTTGGATTCAACTCACCACCAATATCCCATGGGATCTCACTTTTCTGATTAAACTGTCATGTGTAAAAAAAACTTAGTAAAATTCACAGTGACAACAGTTACAGTATTGTGTTCATCAATCTTCCTTGTTACTTCCTCAAAAAGTATGATTCAGTTAATAAGATACAATTTTCTGTTAGAACTGTGGTGGGAGGAACGTGCTGATAATCAAGCCCCACGACTGCCTCGGTCACATCATTAATACAAATACTTTGGTTTGGTCTTGGGGCAGGGGGCAATAGAGGGGGAGACGGAGGGAGAGGAATGCTTCCCTTTATGGAAGGCCATTTAAAAATTAGAAGCCTCCCATCTGGATAAAAGGTGAGGGGGAATGTCTTCTCAGAGAGGCATCAGTTTAAGAAAAAGCAAAGTGACACGGTGTCCCTGAATCCGATTGGCCATGATCTTACTGAATGGTGGGACAGGCGAAGACCTGTGAACACCTCCAGCAGCTCCTAGTCCTCGTGTCAGCCTCTTGAGCAGCCTTGACTGATGTTCCTCTCCAAATTCTCTCCTCTTTAAAACCTTGGCGGGCGGTACAACCGAAGGACCCTTTACCAATAGGGGGCAGCACAGTGGTTAGCACTGCTCCCTCAGTGCCAGGGACCCAGGTTCAATTCACCTTTGGGCGACTGTGTGGAATTTGCACATTCTCCCCACGTCTGTATGGGTTTCCTCTGGGTGCTCCAGTTTCCTCCCACAGTCCAAAGATGTGCAGGTCAGGTGAATTGGCCAGGCGAAGTTGCCCATAGTGTTAGGTGCATTAGTCAGGGGTGAATGTAGGGGAATGGGTCTGGGTGGGTTGCTCTTCAGAGAGTCAGTGTGGACTTGTTGGGCCAAAGGGCCTGTTTCCATATTCTAATCTAATATGTCACCTGCTTTAAACACAAGCTCAAGTTTAAACCTCAGCCAATATTCAATGTGTAATCGAGTTCGATGAAAGTAAACACTGAGTCTCCCAGGTGCAGGGGAGGTACAATGAAACAAGACATTATCACCCAAATTTATAATTCACAACGGAGAGTGTCAACTCCCCTGCTCTTCTGATGCTGCTTGACCTGCTGTGCCTTTTCCAGCTCCACATTTGATCGACTGTGCCCGACAGAGGGTAAACACAAAAAGTTCAGAACAGCTCATAAACAGGTGAACATGTCCCTGTAACACTTACATCTCCAGCCAGCTGCTTGAAGACCGCTCGAAACCTTCGCTCCTCCTCGTTCTCGTAGGACTCAATCTGAGAAACATGGCGGGGTTGTTCGGCCTAGGAAACAGGCAACAGATGGTTAGTAAAACCCGAAAGACAGGCCCTTCGTAGGGCTGTCAAAACAAACAGACTAGAATGTTCTCATCTAGAATGTTCTCTCTCATTGAGTTTTGACAGAGGCATTTAGAGCTGGTTTTAAAATGGACAGATATAATACAAGAGGCTCGGGAATGGTGCTTGCCAACTCTGGTTTGACAGGGTCCTGTAGGTAATCACATGACCTGCTCACAAGCACCCAGTTGAAGCTATCTGGTTTTAAAAATGTGAACAGGAATCCTAGGGGCATCACATGCTACAGATTATCACTCATTAACTCCTGAACTATCCCAAGGATTGTCCACCTTGACACATGACAGTGGACCAGTAAATGTTCAGGCCGTTTGCAAACAGCAGATTGCCTGGAGAGTGAGGGAGGGAAGCAATAAAGATTTTCCAGATCAAGACGGCGTGAAGAGAGCACACGTTTCAATAGACAGGAGGAAGCACATTTGGGACAAAATTATTTAAAAGACAGGAGAGAAATAAATGATAATTTCATAACCTATAAAATAATAACCACAGTATCCAACAGAATAGTAAATAATCCCTGTATCTCAATCTCCTCTTACACAAGAGCACGATATATCTTCCAATTACCCACTTTCCTGCTAACAAAAAAAACAATTTCCCCACCTCGTTCGATCAGAACTATTCATTTTTCCTCTAGCCAATCACCTTAACCTTCTCAGCACCAAGAATAATCCTGGTACCCGGCACCAGATTGACCTCCAGGGCGGGGGGGGGGGCACGGGCGCCAGACGGCCAGTGGACAGTCTTTTGGGTTCAGCAGGAAAAAAAAAAGATAAACAGGAGGGTCAGAGGTTCTGTTCACTCCGAGACCTGGCTCTGAGGGAGCTGGACCAGTGTCAAGGACTGTTCATGTGGAAGTAAAGGGGGTGACTGGTGACAGGATACCAGTATCTGGGGAGTTATTTCAGTGGTGACGAGAGAAAGGTACACTCCTGGAGAAATTCACTCAACAGTCATCGCTGAGTAGGGGTAAACATTTCTGGCATCATACAATTATTTGAGAAGCTTAATTCATTAGACCCTGCCATCACAGACCAGACCCAGTAAAAAGAAAAAAAGAAAACAATAAAGAACAATCCTGGTTTCCCCATGTGGCTGAAGGAAAAGGCAGCTTAGCACCATTGTGCTGTCTTTCTACAATTCCCAATGGAACCCATGTTTGGGTGGAACCCTGTCTTCCTCATATCTCCCTATGCGCAGTCTATCATGCCCTTTCTGCGAATCTTGGCTGCAGTTTGTTAATTGATGAATGAAAGGACTCACCAACATGAAATGAGATGCTTCCCTGAATAGTTGATGTCATTACACTCTAACACAGAATTCACATAGCACAGTGCAAACCCTTAGGCAACTGTACTCCTCGTTAATGGCATTATGGGTCTACACCACATGGACGGCAGTGCTTCAAGATGGCAGTTCACAGCCACTTTAAGGGCATCTAGAGATGGCAAGCAATTGCTGGCCCACCCAGTGATGACCACATCCCATTTAGAACTTTCTTTTAAAAAAAAAAATTCAGTGTCACTGTTAAACATGTATTTGTAAAGGTTGGGTTCGGTTTATTTTGCCATTAGACTAGGGGACACGCACACTGTCGCTTCTACATTCAAGTGAACAAATTGGCTTGACACGAGACTAACAATAATCATTCAGACCTTAACCAAAATTGCACGTTCCTATCTCCACTAACCCTATCAGGCTTCAACTGCCTCCTCTGCAAAACAAGCCTCAGTGAACTTAAAATAAATAAATAAACAGCAAACTTCAGTAAATGAGATTCCTAACTTCCAATGGGGAGAATTGAGTGATACTTTTAAATCAATATAGTTATATTTAATGAAATACTTTTGAAAAAGTATCTCATGCACATAAGCCAGCTAGCTGTTCCTAGCATACTTCCAGCCAGATATTTGTATGGTCCCAGATATTGCTTCCACATCTAGACATCAGAAAACTCTTGAAGGCATTACCTCATGCTGAGACATGCATTCACAGCCACTAGTTGTTCTACAACAGAATTCAACCAAGGAGTTATTCTTCCTGCCTCAATACGGGCACTCAGCATTGATGGCTTCAGTCGTACCGTACCATTCAATGGTCACTGGAGACAGGACAATGCAACCATCATCCTAGCTGACTCCTAGTGGGCTGCAGCAGTAAAGACAACTTGCTAAAACTCTAATCAAAAAGAGAATCTGGGGTCACTTTGAAACAAGTAATACATTTAACATTTAGTTTAAATCAAATGCAGTTTTAATTGATTTAAAACCAAGGAAGATTCAAGATACTTACTGGGCCAGCCACCATTTGTCTGGAGGGCGAAACATAAGAAAGAGCAGAAAAATAAAAATTAACATGTTGTAAACATGAAACATTTCCAAACAGATTTGAGATATGAAACTTTAACCAAAATTATTCAACCCAGAGTTCATGCTCCAGACTATCAGTCTCCCATTCTTGGGACATTGTGCTTCAGCTTTATTGAAACGTACAGCACAGACCCTTCGGTCCAACCCGACCAGACATCCCAACCCAATCTAGTCCCACCTGCCAGCACCCGGCCCATATCCCTCCAAACCCTCCCTATTCATGTACCCATCCAAATGCCTTTTAAATGTTGCAATTGTACCAGCCTCCACCACTTCCTCTGGCAGCTCATTGAATACATGCACCACCCACTGCGTGAAAAATTTGCCCCTTAGGTCTCTTTTATATCTTTCCCCTCCACCCTAAACCTATGCCCTCTAGTTCTGGACTTCCTCACCCCAGGGAAAAGACCTTGTTTATTCCGAATAAACAACATTTCAAAGTCCTCAAGTATGCTACATTCTGTGGACAACCAGCCTCCAATAATCACTGTCAGAAACCTCTTCAATTTGCCTAAGTATGTTAACTCAGAAAGATCAGTACAGAAATACGTGCACTCAAGACCATCCTATTACAAGTTTCATACAGCAGTTACTGAAATTGCTCTGAATTTTTTAAAAAATTAGTAATCTGAACCGTAGACATTTATAGAAGTAGGACAATAATTAAACACATTTGGGATATATGCCTCACTGACCCCTCATCTAAGCATCCTGGTACACCCAAGAAACCAAACTAAAACCAGAACTACGGCTGCCAAAAATCTGGCAGAAATAGCTGGAGAAACTCAGTAGTTTTGGGAGCATCTGTGGAGAGAAAATAGACTTAACATTTATGCCCCAATAACCTTTCAGTACTGAAACACTGACTGTGCTCTCTCTCCACAGATGGTACCTGACTTGTTGAGTTCCTGCAGTCACTTCTGTTTTTATTTCTGTATTTCAAGGATCTCTCTTCCGTAACAGTTACAATACATCAAAAAATGTTTTTACATCAAAATATTCTCTTATGTGCATCCTGTATTTCTAAGCTGCTAAGAAGTGGCCTTTTAAGTGTCATGAAGGAAGATGGTCATTTTGTAAACATTGGTTCAAGTTACAGACTCATTTCTAACCTCTGGGACCTAGGTCTCAGCTCTCCGCTCGGTAACTCGACTTTCTGACCCTACAGACTTCAATCAGTAAGAATAAGCGACACCACTCCCTTTGCCATAATCCTTAACACTGGTGCCCTGCAAGGCTACATACTCAGCCCCCTACTGTACTCCTTATACACTCACAGTGTGTTCAAATTCCACTCGGACTCCATTTGCAAGCTTGCTGATGACGCTGCCATTGCAGGTCGGGTCTCAAACAACGACAGAACAAAATACAGGAAAGAGATGGGAGTTCTTCAAAGGCATGGGGTGTAAAGATAACAATCTCTTCATCAACGTCAGCCAAACAAAGGAGCTGGTCATTGAGTGAAGGAAGTGGAGTGGAGTGGAGGGCACACCCCTGGCACTGAGGCGGAGATAGTCAACAGCGTCAGGTCCCTGGAGTGATGATCAGTTACAATCTGTCCTGGTCCAGCTATGTCGACACAACGGTCAACAAAGCACAAAGTCTCTACTTCCTCAGGAGGCGAAGGAAATTCATATCTCCACAACGACTCTGATCAATATTTATTGATACATCGTAGAAAGCGTCCTATCTCGATGCAACACAGCACGGGATGGCAACTGCTCTTCCCGAAACTGTAAGTAACGGCAGAGCATCACGAACAAGCCCAGTCCATCAAGCAAACCAGCTTCCTATCCATTGACTCCACGTAGATTGCTTACTGCCTCGAGAAAGCAACCAATGATCTCTCTCACCCCAGACAGAAGATTGTGCAAGTTCAAATACACATATGAATAGATTCTTCCCTGCTGTTAGCATACTTTTGAGCTGACCTCTCAAATGTTACATCTGATCTCTCACTGACTGCACCCTTCTCTGTGGCTGTATTCTGCATTCTATTCTGTTACCCTGATGCACTTCATATGGTACAAACTGCCTGTACAGAATGCAAAACACCTTTCACATGTGGCAACAAGTTAATTTAAGTGTTATTTGGTGAAGTAAATTTCCAGATTAGAAGTTTCTTGTTAAGATCTACATTGCAAGGCAGACTCCTTTGGAGGGTCTAGATACTCTGACTTGTGTCTTTGCTCCAGTCTTTAACTGGTGGGGCTCAGGAGTGTGGGGTGGGCATGGTTTAGAGTGAGGGCTGTCTTTTTACCTCACAAATGACACTTGAAGTGGAACATGAACCCATTGATATACAGATGGTCAACACTCAACAGTATAGGCAATGTGGCAAATTTTGATGCATTTAAACTTGCTATGAGTAAAATGTAATAATACGTAAAGATAACATTTAGATTAGATTAGATTCCCTACAGTGTGGGAACAGGCCCTTCGGCCCAACCAGTCCACACCGACCCTGCGAAGAATAACCCACCCAGACCCATTTCTCTCTGACTAATGCACCTAACACAATGGGCAATTTAGCATGGCCAATTCACCTAACCTGCATATCTTTGGACTGTGGGAGGAAACCGCAGCACCCGGAGGAAACCCACACAGACACGGGGAGAATGTGCAGACTCCACACAGACAGTCACCCGAGGCTGGAATTGAACATGGGATCCTGGTGCTGTAAGGCAGCATTGCTAACCATTGAGCCACTGTGCCGCCCCTGATCTCATTTAAGAGAATGTTAGTTTCATTTGCAAAAGGTAGCAGGATAGGAGGTGAGATGATTATTTTTCCTCTGAACATGAGTGAAGCCCAGTGGTACAACTGCCCATTCTGTTGGCCGGTTGTTCAGACTCTAGTGACAGGGAGAGGTTGCGAGGGAAAGAAAATAAAAGGGTGAAATAGGAGATAATTCAAAAATAAACTGTGCACAGTGAACCAGAAATTGTTGAGAAAATTCAGCAGATCTGGAAGGAAAGTAGAGTTAACATTTCAGGTCCAGCAACCCTTCTTCAGAACGGATTGTAACCAGGAAAATGATGGTATATATGCTGAAGATGGCGTTGTGAAGGTGGTGCAGTCTAGGAGATGAGTAAACAATAGATGGAGGCAGAGAATGAGAAAAAGAATGAACAACAGTGGGTCAGAGAAAGGAATGGGTCAAAATCAGCCTGGGGAAATCGATAGCTGCTAATGGCGACCATTAGTAACCGGCAATGTGCCGTGCGTGGTAGCAGGCCATGTGATGATAAGGCCTGGTGTGGTGAGGTTAGGCTAAGGACATGGGAGAAGGTGCTCAGGCCCGAAAATTAATAAACTCCAATACTGAGCCCCAAAGACTGCAGAGGCCCCTAGTCTAAAATAAGATGTTGCTCTTCTGCTGTGATTATAATTCAGAGCTGGAAATGTGTTGCTGGAAAAGCGCAGCAGGTCAGGCAGCATCCAGGGAACAGGAGAATCGACGTTTCGGGCATAAGCCCTTCTTCAGGAAGGGCATAAGCCCTTCTTTCTGAAGAAGGGCTTATGCCCGAAACGTCGATTCTCCTGTTCCCTGGATGCTGCCTGACCTGCTGCGCTTTTCCAGCAACACATTTTCAGCTCTGATCTCCAGCATCTGCAGTCCTCACTTTCTCCTCAGTGATTATAATTCAGCCCACTTTTCAATTCAGAGATCGCCACTCGGGATCAACTGGTCAAACCTGAAATTCCGTAGAAACCTAACAACGCAGTAAATCTCCAGGGTGGGGACAAAGTAGAGGAGGGTAAAGTACTTAAAAAAGTGATTTGCCTACTCCCTCAGTTTGGCAGTGGTGAGTTACCCACCCCACACCCTGCCAACTGTCTGACCTGCTCTCTAGAAATGGATCTTCAACCAAGGGTATCTGCTAACTGAGTAAACTGCATAGCTCAAACTGAGATGGCAATGGTCTTTAACAGGGAGGGAGACGACGGGCAGGGTCAGTGGTTCAAATCACACTCCAGTACATCTCGGGTGAGCTTTTATGGTGAAAAGCAGGAGTCATAGAATCATAGAGTAATAGATGTACAGCATGGAAACAGACCCTTTGGTCCAACCTGTCCATGCCGACCAGATATCCCAACCCAATCTAGTCCCACCTGCCAGCACCCAGCCCATATCCCTCCAAACCCTTCCTATTCATAGACCCATCCAAATGCCTCTTAAATATTGCAATTGTACCAGCCTCCACCACTTCTTCTGGCAGCTCATTCCATACACGTACCACCCTCTCCATGAAAAGGT
>NC_057750.1:17751625-17753272 GCF_004010195.1 Chiloscyllium plagiosum
ATACTCTGACCAATAAAGGAAAGCATACCAAATGCCACCTTCACTATCCTATCTACCTGCGACTCCACTTTCAAGGAGCTATGAACCTGCACTCCAAGGTCTCTTTGTTCAGCAACACTCCCTAAGACCTTACCATTAAGGTGTATAAGTCCTGCTAAGATTTGCTTTCCCAAAATGCAGCACCTCTCATTTATCTGAATTAAACTCCATCTGCCACTTCTCAGCCCATAGGATCTGGACCAGATGGGTCAGTTGTAATCTGAGGTAACCCTCTTTGCTACCCACTACACCTCCAATTTTGGTGTCATCTGCAAACTTACTAACTGTACCTCTTATGATCGCATTCAAATCATTTATGTAAATGACAAAAAGTAGAGGACCCAGCACTGATCCTTGTGGCACTCCACTGGTCACAGGCCTCCAGTCTGAAAAACAACCCTCCACCACCACCCTCTGTCTCAGAAGGAATTGAAGAAATCCTCTCCCCCACCCTTGCCCTGACAATGGGAGAGGTCTGGAACGCACTGTCGAGGAGGGGAGTTGTGATGGGTAACCTCACAACCTTAAACTAATGGTATTTGGATGGGTACTTGAAATTCAAGGCTACAGAGCTAGTTGCTGGAAAGTGGGACCAGTGTAAGTCACCAGGATATTACCTAGGCTGGAAGGTAATGTACCATCTGGAGAGATTGAGATAGTTTTCCTTAATTAGAGACTAAAAAAAAAATAACCTGCAGGTGCTGGAATCTAAAACAGACAGGCAGCATTTGGAGGTACAGCCCCGAGGAAGGGTTACACCCGAAATGTTGACTTCTCCACCTCCTGATGCTGCCTGTCTTGCTGTTTACCCCCAACCTCCTGCCTGTCCCTCCTGATGCTGCCTGCCTTGCTGTGTACCCCCAGCCTCCTGCCTGTCCCTCCTGATGCTGCCTGCCTTGCTGTGTTCCCCCAGCCTCCTGCCTGTCTATGCTGTTTTCCTTGGGGCAGTGAAGGTTGAGAGGGGACTTGACAAAGACTTGAGGGGTGTTGATAGGGTGGACAGGAAGGCACTTTTCCATTAGTAAAAGGGCCAATAACCAAAGATCATAGATGTAAGGTAAGAGGCCGATCGGTCGGTGGGAGTCTGGGGCTCACTGCCTGAAAGGGCGTTGGAGACAGAAACTCTCGTAACACTTCAGCATTTGTTCGGTTGCAGTGTCATATCCTCCAGGACAAGGGCCAAGAGATGGAAAATGGGGTGAATAGAGTCAGATCTTTGACCAGCATAGACCTGGCTGAATGGCCTCATGCCGTAAATATCGGATTCTGTGAACACTCCATTGTTTTGTACACTAGATCTTGATGCAGTGTGGTGGATATACATCCTTTTGACTGACCACAGCTTCATTTGCATAACCAGGATAGCATTATGCAAATTTAGAACATGTTCAGGAAGAATTGAGGAGCTGGAAGTTTGTATTTGCACCTGTAATAAAACACAATCATGCATATGGAATAAGTGCTGATTAAATGATTGATTTGCAGCTTGTCAAAGCAAACTTCATTCTGAGGGGGTTGGAAGAATGAACATAAATCTGCTTGAGTGAGTGAGTTTATGGCTTACTGTCGGTGTTTAAATCCTCTGATTTGTGTGTCACAAGCAGCACA
>NC_057750.1:17758847-17760360 GCF_004010195.1 Chiloscyllium plagiosum
AATATAATAATCCCGTCAGTTTCAGGGCCCAGGCCTGGGGATACAATGTAACAATCCCGTCAGTTTCAGGGTCCGGCCTGGGGATACAATGTAACAATCCCATCAATTTCAGGGCCCGGGCCTAGGGATACAATGTAACAATCCCGTCAGTTTCAGGGCCCCCGGGCCTAGGGATACAATGTAATAATCCCGTCAGTTTCAGGGCCCGGGACTGGGGATACAATGTAACAATCCCGTCAGTTTCAGAGGCCGAAATAGGATACTCATTATCTTAAAGAAACCTCACATTCAGGTTCGGTTTAAATAGGCAATGTCACCCAGAGATCTCTCCTTACCGATTTCAATCCAGCTGGAAATGTGAATGGCACAGCCTCTCGCTTTCTGCAGCCGGATTTGGGCGTGAAAAGTTGTCAATCCGGTTAGACAGCCTGACCCTGTCCCTGTCCCCGCCCCCGGGAGGAGCCATCTCTGGGTCCTACCGCACCCTCATCTTTGAATAAAGGTCCAGAACCAAATGGGTGTGGCTTCATTTCTGAGTATTGTCATGGAGCAGGAGAATGCCACTGCGCTCTCGGAATAAGCAGTTTATTCAAATCACGTCCCCCAGTTTCTCTTCATAACCCTGAACCTTCCTTTTTGAAACAATGGTCTCATTCCAAAAACAGCCAGTACTGGAGGTCACAGCGGGTCAGGCAGCGTCCACGGAGAGAAAGCACGCTGGCTTTTGGGGTCTAGATGAATCTTCATCAGAGCTCTCATTCCCTTTTGAACGTTTCGATTGACTGTCCCCTCCTCTGGACTCTCTGCAAAACTCCCCAACTCTAAGCAAAAGGACAAGTTCAGACAGATCTGACATTCCTGGTTAGAAGAGAAAGTGAGGTCTGCAGATGCTGGAGATCAGAGCTGAAAATGTGTTGCTGGAAAAGCGCAGCAGAGCTGAAAATGTGTTGCTGCGCTTTTCCAGCAACACATTTTCATTCCTGGTTAGAATCATGGCTAGCACATTGTTGCAGTTGTTGGAGGTCATCAGCGTGGATGGCAAACTAGCCATTCAATCAACTCAGCTAACTGACCCCTCCTTCCCCTGGGACACTGGAGCCAGACCTCAGCTGAGGTGTTGTGCCTGGGCAGCTCAAAGCATACCCTCAGCACGGTCTAAACCCTTTTTTTGCCACTTATTACGAAGTTGTACCCTCACAGCCTTTGACAAATGCAAAGTATCCACTGTCCACTCTGACCTGACTCCTCACAAATTGGAACACCTCAATCAAATCTCCCCAAGGCCTTCTTCCCTCCAAGATAAGCATTCTCAGTCTTGATATCTGAGATTCCTTATCCCTGGAACCACCCTCATTAATCTGTCCTAAACCCTCTCCAATGCCTTGACGTCCTTCTGAAAGAATGGCGCCCAGGCACAACACTTCTAACCCCAGTGACCCAGTGGGGAGGAGGGGTCAGTTAGCTGAGTTGATTGGATGGCTGGCCTGCCAATCACGATGATGACCTCCAACAA
>NC_057750.1:17760845-17779779 GCF_004010195.1 Chiloscyllium plagiosum
GGATTGCACCTGAATTGGAAGGGGACTAATATCCTGGCAGGGAGATTTGCTAGAGCTGCTCAGGAGGATTTAAGCTAGTGAGGTGAGAGGGTGGGACCCAGGGAAATAGTGAGGAAAAAGATCAGTCTCAGACTGGTACAGTTGAGAAAAGAAGCGAGTCAAACAGTCAGAGCAGGCGGGACAAAGCAGAGGACAAGGTAGGACTGATAAATTAACTGCATTTATTTCAATGCAAGGGGCCTAACAGGGAAGGCAGATGAACTCAGGGCATAGTTAGGAACATGGGACTGGGATATCACAGCAATTAAAGAAACGTGGCTCGGGATGGGCAGGACTGGCAGCTTAATGTTCCAGGATACAAATGCTACAGGAAAGACAGTAAAGAAGGCAAGAGAGGAGGGGGGAGTGGCATTTTTGATTACGGAAATTGGGGGAGGATACTCCCGGAAACACATCCAGGGAAGTTATCTGGGTGAAACTGAGAAGTAAGAAAGGGATGATCACCTTATTAGGATGGTATTATAGACCCCCCCAATAGACAGAAGGAAATTGAGAAATAAATTTGTAAGGAGATCTCCGTTTTCTGTAAGAATAATACGGTGATTATGGTAGGGGATTTTCACTTTCCAAACATAGACTGGGACTGCCATAGTGTTAAGGGTTTAGATGGAGAGGAATGTGTTAAGTGTGTGGCTTTGCCAGATGTATGAGCCCGAGACACTAATCGTTCGGAATTCCTATTTTCTGATTCAGTATGTGGGTGTACCTATTAGAGAAGGTGCAAAACTTGACCTACTCTTGGGAAATAAGGCAGGGCAGGTGACTGAGGTGTCAGTGGGGGAGCACTTTGGGGCCAGTGACCATATTTCTATTAGATTTAAAATAGTCATGGAAAAGGATAGACCAGATCTGAAAGTTGAAGGTCTAAACTTGAGAAAGGCCAATTTTGACGGTATTAGGCAAGAACTTTCTAAACTGGAAATGTGTTGCTGGAAGAGCGCAGCAGGTCAGGCAGCATCCAGGGAACAGGAGAATCAGTGGGGGAGCACTTTGGGGTCAGTGACCATATTTCTATTAGATTTAAAATAGTCATGGAAAAGGATTGACCAGATCTGAAAGTTGAAGGTCTAAACTGGAGAAAGGCCAATTTTGACGGTATTAGGCAAGAACTTTCTAAAGCTGATTGAGGGCAGATGTTCGCAGGTAAAGGGACGGCTGAAAAATGGGAAGCCTTCAGAAATTAGATAATGAGAATCCAGGGAAAGTATATTCCTATTAGAGTGAAAGTAAAGGCTGGTAGGTGTAGGGAATGCTGAATGACTAAACAAATTAAGGGTTTGGCTAAGAAAAAGAAAGAAGCATATGTCAGGTATAGACAGGATAGATCGAGTGGACCCTTAGAAGAGTATAAAGGCAGTAGGAGAGTATACTTAAGAGGGAAATCAGGAGGGCAAAAAGGGGACATGAGACAGCTTTGGCAAATAGAATTAAGGAGAATCCAAAGGGTTTTTACAAATACATTAAAGACAAAAGGGTAACTTGGGAGAGAATAGGGCCCCTCAAACATCAGCAAGGCAGCCTTCGTGTGGAGCCGTACGAGATGGGAGAGCTACTAAAGAGTATTTTGCATCAGTGTTTACTGTGGAAAAGGACATGGAAGATATAGAAAGTAGAAAAATAGATGGTGACATCTTGAAAAATGTCGATATTACAGAGGAGGAAGTGCTGGATGTCTTGAAACACATAAACATAGATAGATCCCCAGGACCTGACCAGAACTCTGTGAGAAGCTAGGGAAGTGATACCCTTGCTGAGATGTTTGCATCATCGATAGTCACAGGTGAGGAGCCGGAAGACTGGAGGTTGGCTAACGTAGTGCCACTGTTTAAGAAAGGTGGTAAGGACAAGCCAGGGAACTGTAGAACAGTAAGCCTGAGGTCAGTGGTGGGCAAGCTGTTGGAGGGAATCCTGAGGGATAGGATGTACGTGTATTTGGAAAGGCAAGGACTGATTAGGGATAGTCAACATGGCTTTGTGCGTGAGAAATCATGTCTCACAAACTTGATTGTGTTTGAAGTAACAATGAGGATTGATGAGGGCAGAGCAGTAGATGTGATCTATATGGACTTCAGTGAGGTACTCGACAAGGTTCCCCATGGGGGACTGGTGAGCAAGGTTCGATCTCATGGAATACAGAGAGAACTAGCCATTTGGATACAGAACTGGCTCGAAGGTAGAAGACAGAGGTTGGTGGTGGAGGGTTGTTCTTCAGACTGGAGGCCTGTGACCAGTGGAGTGCCACAAGGATCGGCGCTGGGTCCACTACTTTTTGTCATTGATATAAATGATTTGGATGCGAGCATAAGAGGTACAATTAGCAAGTTTGCAGCTGACACCAAAATTGGAGGTGTAGTGGGTAGCGAAGAGGGTTACCTCAGATTACAACAGGATCTGGACCAGATGGGCCAATGGGCTGAGAAGTGGCAGATGGAGTTTAATTTAGATAAATGCGACGTGCTGCAATTTGGGAAAGCAAATCTTCGCAGGACTTATACACTTAATGGTAAGATCCTAGGGAGTGTTGCTGAACAAAGAGACCTTGGAGTGCAGGTTCATAGCTCCTTGAAAGTAGAGTCGCAGGTAGATAGGATAGTGAAGGTGTTTGGTATGTTTACCTTTATTGGTGAGATTGTTGAGTACAGGAGTTGGGAGGTCGTGTTGCAACTGTACAGGAAATTGATTCGGCCACTTTTGGAATATTGCATGCAATTGCAACCTCCTTCCTATTGGAAGGATGTTGTGAAACCTCAAAGGGTTCAGAAAAGATTTACAAGGGTGTTGCCTGGGTTGGAGGATTTGAGCTATAGGCAGAGGTTGAATAGGTTGGGGCTGTTTTCCCTGGAGGGTCAGAGGTGACAGGTGATCTTATAGAGGTTTATAAAACCATGAGGGGCATGGATAGGGTAAATAGACAAGGTCTTTTCCCTGCGATGGGGGAGTCCAGAACTAGAGAGCATAAGTTTAGGTTGAGAGGGGATAGGTATAAAAGAGATCTAAGGGGCAACATTTTCACGCAGAGGGTGTACGTGTATGGAATGAGCTGCCAGAGGAAGTGGTGGAGGCTGGGTACAATTGCAATATTTAAGAGGCATCTGGATGGGTATATGAATAGGAAGAGTTTAGATAGATATGAGCCAAGTGCTGGCAAATTGGACTAGATTAGGTTGGGATATCTGGTCGGCATGGACGAGTTAGACTGAAGGATCTGTTTCCATCCTGGAGATCTCTATGACTCTAAGACTCTATACACAGTTAGATGGGAGGAGACCATTATTAACAATGAATCAGCCTTATGGTATGTCTGCAGGCAACCACACCCTAGAATGATGGTTCTATTGGAGTATGTTGCTTGAATTCTTTAGTGTGATTTCCCAGTGAGCACTTTAAACGCTGCCCACTGGGTTAGCAATCCTAAACCCTCAGCTAATGTTCTGGGGACCGGGCTTCCAATCCGATCAAGGCCGATATTGAAATTCAAATTCAATAAAAATGACCTGGATTAAAGGAGCTGGTCTCATGGTGACCACAGAGCTACCTGGTACATTCATTCATTCCAAGGAAGAAAATCTGATTTACACGTGACTCCAGACCCACAGAGATGCCTTTCCTGCCCACTGGCCTAACCAGCGATACCATGTCCCATTTTTAAAACAAAATTGTTGCCTCTGCTAAGAGAAACTGGTCCTTCCTGTTCACTATACATGAGGCCTTCATCATTTTACTGATCCCATTTCAATCCTATCTCAACCTCCTCTATTACAGCCCTAGTCAAGTGTGTCTTTCCTAAGTGAATATTTTCCAGTCCAGTCCCCCCTTCTTCTCTGTTCCTCATCCAATTTGATCGGGTGCATCTTGTCATGTGGCCACTAAAACTGCACACCATTCTCTAGCTGTGGAACAATTTGTGTTTAGTTCTGAAAAAATGTAATGCCAGACTCAAAGTGTTAACTGTGTTTCACTCTCCACAAATGCTGCCATACCTGCTGAGCTTCTCTAATGCAGTTTCTCTCTGCGGCATCCACACTACTTGGCTTTTATTTTAGAATGTTACACAATTTTAGTATCACCTGTCTGTTCTGCCATTGGCCGAGCCAAAGAAAGGGCTGTGAGTTTGTGTAGCATGGTAGTACAGTGGTTAGCATTGCTGCCTCACAGCACCAGGGTTCAATTCCAGCCTTGCACCTCTGCACATTCACACTCATATCCCTCTAAACCCTTCCTATTCATATACCCATCCAGATGCCTTTTAAATGTTGTAATTGTACCAGCCTCCACCACTTCCTCTGGCAGCTCATTCCATGCACATGCCACCCTCTGGGTTTCCTTTGGATGCTCTGGTTTCCTCCACAGTATGAAAATATGTAGGTTCAGTGCCATATGTATGTTCAACTGCCATTCCTGATGAAGGGCTTATGCCCAAAACATTGATTCTCCTGTTCCTTGAATGCTGCCTGGCCTGCTGCATTTTTCCAGCACCACACTCTCGATGTTAAATTGTCCTGTAGTTTTCCGGTTAACTGTGGTCAATTTGGGGTGGGATTTAGAGGGCCAGTGCAGAGTAAATGTGCTGAATTACCTCTATCTGCGCTGCATTGTCTCCCCTTAGAAACAAAAGCAGTGACTGTTTTGTTAGATAGTTGTAATTAAATGTGATTTTTAATGGGCTCCACCCAACCCTAAGACTTTGCCCATTGAGCAACTGAGTACAATCACTTTCAGGACTTTCACAAACATTCACACCCATGGGAGTGTAAGATCCAATCATCAGCAGACCACATAGTATTGATGTTCAAATAAAAATAGAAAATGCTGGAAATACTAAGCAGGTGTGGCAGCAGTGAGTGGGCACAGGTATTTTGAATTAGATTTTGAATTAGATTACCTACAGTGTGGAAACAGGCCCTTCGGCCCAACAAGTCCACACCGACCCGCCGAAGCGTAACCCACCCAGACCCATTCTCCTACATTTACCCCTTACCTAACACTACAGGCAATTTAGCGTGGCCAATTCACCTAACCTGCACTTTTTTGGATTGTGGGAGGAAACCGGAGCACCCGGAGGAAACCCACGCAGTCACGGGGAGAACGTGCAAACTCCACACAGTCAGTCGCCTGAGGCGGGAATTGAACCCGGGTCTCTGGCGCTGTGAGGCTGCAGTGCTAACCACTGTGCCACCGTGCCGCCCACCTTCAGGTACTGACTGAAGGAATGGAATTTTTGTTAAAGGTTTAATAAGCACAATTTACATAAGGAAATATTAAAGGTACACAGACACACAATCTCTATCTCTCTCTGATACACACACAGCACAATCTCTATCTCTCTTTCTCTCATACACACATAGCACAATCTCTATCTCTCTTTCTCTCTCTGATACACACACAGCACAATCTCTATCTTTCTCTCTCTGATACACACACAGCACAATCTCTATCTCTCTTTCTCTCTCTGATACACACACAGCACAATCTCTATCTCTCTTTCTCTCTCTGATACACACACAGCACAATCTCTATCTCTCTCTCTCTCTCTGATACACACACAGCACAATCTCTATCTCTATCTCTCTCTGATACACACACAGCACAATCTCTCTCTCTCTCTGATGCACACACAGAGCACTTGACTTTCAATGATGCTACTACTAGCTACCTACTGAATCCGCAACAATTAACATCCATATATTCATTGATAAGAAACCAAACTGGACTGGCCACACAAATACAATGGCTACAAGAGCAGGTCAGGGGCTAGGAATCCTGCAACAAGTGAGACACCTCCTACTTTCCAAAGCCTATCCATCTTCCATAAGACACAAGTCAGGAGTGTGATGGAATACTCCCCACCTACCTGTATGAGAGCAGCTCCTACACCACCCACAATGCTTGACACCATCCAGGACAAAGAAGCCTGCTTGATTGGCACCAAATCCACAAACATTCACTCCCTCCAGCTCTCAAGCACAGTAGCAGCAATGTGTACCATCTTCAAGATTCACCGCAGAAATTCACTAAAGTTCCTAGTCAGCACCCACCAAACCAATGACCAATATCATCTAAAAGGACAAGCCAACAGATATATAGGAATACCACCAATTGCAAATTCCCATAACATTTGTCAACCATCCTTTCGGGGCAGCACAGTGGCTCAGTGGATAGCACTGCTGCCTCACGCCGCCAGGGACCCGGGTTCGATCCCAGCTTCGGGCGATTATCTGTGTGGAGTTTGCACCTTCTCCCCGTGTCTGCGTGGGTTTCCTCCAGGTGCTCTGGTTTCCTCCCACAGTCCAAAGATGTGCAGGTCAGGTGAATTGGCCAAGCTAAATTGCCCGTAGTGTTAGGTGTATTATTCAGAGGGAAATGGGTCTGGGTGGGTTGATCTTCGGAGGGTCGGTGAGGACTTGTTGGGCCAAAGGGCCTGTTTCCACACTATAGGGAATCTAATCTAACCTAATGCTGACTTGGGAAAATATCACCGTTCCTTCAGTGTCATGGAATCAAAATTCTAATCCTCTTTCTCTAATAGCAATGTGGATGTATTTCTGCCAAATTGACCTCCTTCCCACTTCTCCCATCCATCACACAGATCCATTGCAGGGATTCACTGCAGCTCTGTCATATCAGAGGGAAACTAGACACATCCCCTTCTTGTAGCACTTAGCTGCCATAAGATTGGTTTGAATTTCTAGTGTGAACATTAGTGAGTGAGTGGGTGAACATTCAGAGTGGATAGGTCAGTGACTTATCAGCTGGGTAAGCTGGTAAGTGGGTGAGTGTGTATTTTCACCAGGGGCTAGTTCGGTCCCCCAGGGGGTGGTGGGACAATGCCAAATCTGGTCAGGTGTTACGATGACAGTCATTCGGGCGACTGCCCTGCCATTGAAAGCCCACAGTCCTGCCACAGCCTCAACTCCTGCGCTGGGCCCACAAACGTCAGAGACCGCCCAGCCCACACATTCGGTTTCAGCGCCAACACTGGCCACTAGACTCACAATCACTGCTGTTATCAGCTCGCTAAAGGCTCTCTCTCCCCCTGCTGGGCCCAGTATCCCCCGACAAAGGAGCCAACTCCACTCTCTTTCCCGATGCTGGACCCAGTCCTCCCCCAACCAAGGATCCAACTCCACTCTCTCTCCCCCTGTTGTGCTCAGTCTCCCCAATCAGCCAACTCCACTCTCTCTCCCCATGCTGGGCTCAGTCTCCCAAGGAGCCAACTCCACTCTCTCTCCCCCTGCTGGGCTCAGTACCCCCCCCCCCCCCCCCCGCCCAACGCCCCAACTCCACTCCACTCTCCCCATGCTGGGCTCAGTCTCCCCAAGGAGCCAACTCCACTCTCTCTCCCCATGCTGGGCTCAGTCTCCCAAGGAGCCAACTCCACTCTCTCTCCCCATGCTGGGCTCAGTCTCCCAAGGAGCCAACTCTCTCCCCATGCTGGGCTCAGTCTCCCCAGTGACCCAACTCCACTCTCTCTCCCCATGCTGGGCTCAGTCTCCCCAAGGAGCCAACTCCACTCTCTCTGCCCTTGCTGGGCTCAGTCTCCTCAATGAGCCAACTCCACTCTCTCTCCCCTTGCTGGGCTCAGTCTCCCCCCGACCAAGGAGCCAACTCCGCTCTCTCTCCCCATGCTGGGCTCAGTCTCCCCAAGGCACCAACTCCACTCTCACTCCCCATGCTGGGCTCAGTCTCCCCAAGGAGCCAATTCCGCTCTCTCTCCCTATGCTGGGCTCAGTCTCCCCAAGGAGACAACTCCGCTCATGCTTGTGAGGCCAGCCCACTCAGTGTTGTGAAATAGTTTGGGAAGGTAGGGTGGGAAGGTAGGGTGGTTTTGGGGTGAAGACAAGAGTTGAGAGGTCTTTGTGAATGAGGGAGAGTCAATTGTACAGGGCGCTTGTTAGATGAGCTGTTTTTATGTTCAACATTTCCTGGGTAAATACCACAAAACTATCCAAACAGCACAATCTCTCACAGTCAGACACCACAGCTCAATCTCTCACAGCCAACTCCACACTCTCTCCCCACGCTGGGCTCAGTCTCCACCCGACCAAGGAGACAACTCCGCTCTCTCTGCCCATGCTTGTGAGGCCAGCCCACTCAGTGTTGTGAAATAGTTTGGGAAGGTAGGGTGGTTTTGGGGTGAAGACAAGAGTTGAGAGGTCTTTGTGACTGAGGGAGAGTCAATTGTACAGGGCGCTTGTTAGATGAGCTGTTGTTATGTTCAACATTTCCTGGGTAAATACCACAAAACTATCCAAACAGCACAATCTCTCACAGTCAGACACCACAGCTCAATCTCTCACAAACACACACACTGACACATCATTATTTCTTTTTGAGACACACACAGCCTCACTCTCAGAGCATACTCACACACACACACACACAGCACAGTCAAATGCTATCACTCACATACACACACCCTCTGTCTCACATACATACATCACATTCTCTCTCTCACTCACATACAGCCCACTCTCTCTCTTTCACACACACACACACACACACTCATTTCCCCCCTCCAAAAACAGTCACATGGACATTCTCTGTCTCTCTCACACACAGTAAGGCACAGTGTGAATACTTGGTAAAGCTGGGAATAAGCTAGCAAGAAATAGTGCGGGAGGGCCCTGATGAGTGCACTTACGGAACAAATATCGTTAAACGGGTCAAAATGAATACAATGAGAATCTGTACCTTGATCTGGAGGTGCTGAAACACAAAGCTCCCAATCCTCATGGGAGCTCAGTGGGATTGTGGAGAGTGACAGTGGGCAAACTGAAATCAGTAAAAGGGAAACGGTGTCCTGTGAGTGGCTGTATTACAAGCACAGTTTGAATTAAATAGCTCCTTTGCTATACATTTGCCTACAAACAACCAGCGCACTTAGTATCATTGGTTTTTAAACCATCGCTATGGTCTACTGGGAAATGTCAGAGGTTCACACACAGCTGCCATCAAAAAAGCAAGAACTTACATTTATATAGCACCTTTCACAGCCTCAGAACATCTCAAAGCCCTTTGGTGTCAACAACATGTGTACACAGTGAGCTTTTTGGATTTCAAAATGTATTTTATTCATAAAAAATATCACGCACACAGTCACAAACTGTACAGTAGCATTGGAAACAAACATGTCTTACAAAAATTCTCAGTTTTGTGATGTACCATACTTGTGAGAATATCCAAGGCAACAGGCCCGGGGCGTTTTCAAATACCCAACCTAGCAAGATATTCTTTCTTGCGCTAAAAATGAGGAGTAATCGGGTCCTTCTTGACCCTTACACCCAAACTCCTCTCCATTGTCCCTGTCACTCCAGTACGTTTGACCGGAGACAATGGGTCAGAGTACCTGTACAGACCTTGCACTTGGGGCATGTTGAAGATCCCCCTGGTTTAAATTTTAACAAACAGTCCGGTGCCAAGTGGACCCTGTGGAGAATCTTCAACTGTAAAACATTGGTCCTATTACAAATTGATATCATTCTTTCATTTTCCCAAATATCTTCCCATGCCCCTGAGGAGACTTCAACACCTAGCTCTCTCTCCCATACCCTGCAGAGTCAATCAAACTTATCTGAGGGGACACCTCAGATTGATGATGTAAAGTGCTGACAGATAATATTCTCTTTCTTCTCAATGTTGGATTTGTCAGGTTCAGTCAAAAGTGTAGTCTTTTTTTGAAAATAACGCAAGAGGTCCCTATTAGATAGCTCGTATTTCTGTGTTAACTGATCGAAGGATATCATTGTGTCTCCCTCAAATAAATCGCTAATGCAAGACACACCCCTAACCACCCAATGTTTGAATCCTGAATCTATTAGCCCCACTAAAGGTGTAAACAAAGATGTTTTGCCAATATTGCCTTCCCTCTGCCGAATTGCCCTCCATGCTTTAACAGTATTGATAACTATTGGGTTATGGCAATATTCCTTAACTATCCTCATTTTGTCCAAAAACAAGAAGCTGGTAAGGGGGCACACTGCTTGGAGGTTTTGATATCTAACCATTTTGAAAGAGGGTCCCCACGAGCCCAATCATTGACGTATGATAAAAGCAAGCTTAGTTGGTAGTTGTTAATGTCTGCGAGATCCACTCCCCCCAATCTGTGAGGTAGTTGCAGTTGAGCTAACTTAATGAGGGACCGCTTACAATGCCAGATAATGGAGCTGAACCAGTCGCTAGTGTCCTGGATATTTGCTTATTGAAAATCAGGGGAACCATCCAAACAGGGTATAGCAAACGGGGGAGAATATTTATCTTAATAAGCGCTATCTGACTCAACCCTGAGACCGGATGCGCCTCCCATCTTTGAAGGTCTTGTTAGATTTTGTCAAATAATTGAACAAAATTGGCTTTGAACAGCCGATCCAAAACTGGGGCAACGAAAATGCCCAAATACACAAACCCCCCCCCGTGACCACTTAAATGGGAATCAATATTTGCCCTCAACACCTTTCATAAGGCCACCCATAGGCATAGCCTCTGATTTAGCAAAATTAATCTTGTATCCCAAAATGGCACCAAATGCGCAAATGCATTGAATCAGGTGAGGCACTGAAACTGCTGGATTTGATGAAAAAATTAGGACATTGTCCGCATACAACAAAATCTTAGGTAATTTTGACCCCACTTCTGGAGCTGATACATTAGGATCCCCACAACTGGCCTCCACCAATGGTTCAATCACCAACATAAAAAGCAGTGGTAAAAGGGGACAGTCCTGCCAGCTGCCCCTAAAAAAAATGTTAAAATTACTTGACCGTATCCCATTAGTGATGACCGCAGTGAGAGGGCCACTGTAGAGAATCTTTACCCGTCTTATAAAGAGTTTGCGCAAACCCAACTGCTCCAGAGTATAGAAAAGGCACGGCCACTCAACTCTGTCACATGCCTTCTCTGCATGTGACCAATCACCAATCCCTGTAATGACCGTTGCTGACATACTTAAGTTACATTAAGCAGCTTCCGAACATTATTGGAGAACTCCAGCCCTCTATGAAGCCTGTTTGGTCCTCTTTAACAATAGTGGGTAACACAGTCTCTAACCTTAACGCAAGAGACTTAGAGAAGATTTTAAAGTCCACATTTTGGAGTGAAATGGGACTGTATGAAGTACAATCCTCCGGGACCTTCTCTTTATTAAGAATAAGTGAAATATTGGCCTCTCTCAGAGATGGCGGGAAACAATCATGGCTGTATGAGTCATTAAACATATTGAGCATCGGGCCTGACAGTATGCTTATAACCCCTTATAGAATTCCACTCTGAAGCTGCCTCACAGCTTCCTGCATCTCTTGCTCTGATAAGGGAGCATTGAGAAAAGACTCTTGTTTGAGGGTCATGCCTGGGAGCTCCAGATCCTTAAAAAAAAGATTCCATCTTTGCCCGACCCTCCTCACAACCCTCAGATTGATGTAAGATTAGATTAGATTACTTACAATGTGGAAACAGGCCCTTCGGCCCAACAAGTCCACACCGACCCGCCGAAGCGCAACCCACCCATCCCCTAACCTAACACTACGGGCAATTTAGCATGGCCAATTCACCTGACCTGCACATCTTTGGATTGTGGGAGGAAACCGAAGCACCCAGAGGAAACCCACGCAGACACGGGGAGAATGTGCAAACTCCACACAGTCAGTCGCCTGAGGCGGGAATTGAACCCGGGTCTCTGACGCTGTGAGGCAGCAGTGCTAACCACTGTGCCACCGTGCCGCCCCTTTTAACTTAGAGTAAAATCTCTGGTATGCCCATTAATCTTTTTGGAGTCACACGTTAAGTTCCCAGACCCTTCCCTAATCGCCGTAATGGCTTGAAGGGCATTCCTTTGCCTGGCGAGATATGCTAAATATTTGCCTGGCCTATCTCCGTGCTCATATAACCTGTCACCACGCTCAGCAAAAGGTAAGCTCCTTCTTTGCCATCTGTGTGAGCACAGTACTCAATGCAGACCGCAGCGCTGTACCCATCCTTTGGTATAACGCAACTTAAAAATTGAAAGTACACATCTCAACTGCCACCAAACATAGTTTACACCCAATTATTACCAATAGAAACAAATATATATAGGAAAAGAAAGCTCCAACTGGATTTCCTGTTTTTTTTGTAAGACATACCCAAACAACACTACTATTTGTACATAACATTGTTCAGATTGGGTTAATTTGTCCACAAAGTCTCTTGTCTTCTCTGACGTGTAAAAGAGAGATGTACGGATCCATCTAAGGTGATCCAAAGCACTGCTGGGTACCTCAGGGAGTATTGAATTCCAAGCTCCCTCAGTCTTCTCTTGACACCGTCATAAGATTTTCATTTCTGGATCACCGCCGCTGAGAAGTCCTGGAAGAACATGATCCTAAAAGCCTCATAAATTAGGGCCTTTGGATCCTTCCCCTGGATTCTGGAAGCTTCCACAATTCTCTCCTTATGGCTATGGTGATGAAACCGCACCAGGAGAGGACGAGGACGAGGACATTGACCCAAACTTGACCTCCGCGCTGTGACCCAGTGAGCCCTCTCAATCTCCAAGCCTCTCATGCCTAGCCTCCAAGTTCAGACATTTCGACAGCCAGCCCTCAATAAATTCCGCAGGCTGCTCACCTTTCTTAGCCCCAGGCAGACCGATGACCTGAATGTTTTTTTCTCCTGCCCATTCACGTGATCATCCACTTGGTTGCGCAAATTACAGACCTGCGTCTCCAGGGCTTCTGTAGCATGATAGAGATTGGGGCCAGCTTCTCCTCTGTCTGTTTATGCAGCATCTTGTTGGACTTTGCAAGCTTCTTCACCAGGGCTTGGAAAGTAACTGACACCAAGGATCCTGCAGGCTGGGCCCCGGGCCCAGACTTGGACACTCCTCCTCCCTTCTTCAGCATCGCTAGACGACAAGAAATGCAGGTAAGTTTAATTTTTAGTTTCCTGGGACTCCCCTACCTTTCTAGAGTACCAGGATATCGCAATAATCCGGGAAGGGTGGGTTAAAAGCTTGTCCTGCTTGTGTCACGGTGCAGAGCTCTGCAACGCGATCCTCTCAGATTGCCGCCATCTTGGCATTTGGACGGGTACTTTAAATTCAAGGCTACAGGCCCAGTGCTGGAAAGTGGGACCTGTGTAGATTATGTATTTCTGGCAGTACAGACTCGATAGGCCAAAGAGCCTCCTCTTGTCTGTGTGATTCAATGAATGCCGCACCAAAAGCTAGGCCTCCATCTTTTCTTCCAGAAAGATACCATGGCACCATCACCACCACTCCATGGCACCCTGCCAATTTCCCAGCCAACATCAACACAGATTAGATCATTACCATATTGCTGTTTGATCATGACTGCATTGTTTGTTCGATCTTGCTGTGTGCTGCTTGTGACACACAAATCAGAGGATTTAAACACCGACAGTAAGCCATAAACTCACTCACTCAAGCAGATTTATGTTCATTCTTCCAACCCCCTCAGAATGAAGTTTGCATTGACAAGCTGCAAATCAATCATTTAATCAGCACTTATTCCATATGTAAGGTTGTGTTTTATTACAGGTGCAAATACAAACTTCCAGTTCCTCAATTCTTCCTGAACATGTTCTAAATTTGCATAATGCTATCCTGGTTATGCAAATGAAGCTGTGGTCAGTCAAAAGGATATATATCCACCACACTGCATCAAGATCTAGTGTACAAAACAATGGAGTGTTCACAGAATCAGACATTTACGGCATGAGGCCATTCAGCCAGGTCTATGCTGGTCAAAGATCTGACTCGAACTATGGATATGCACATCAAGGTCCCTCTGATCTTCAATACACTCCAGGATCCAAGCATTCCAAGTGTCATCCCTCACCTTGTTTGCCCTCCACAAGTGCATGAGCCCAGAGTTTTGTCAGATTGAATTCCATCTGCCACCACTGTGCCTGACTGTCCTGTCAGTTGTGGAAAATGGCGGTCTGACTGGTGCAGTGTCAAACACCTGATGGAAAAGCTGTCAGGACCTGTCCTCTACTGAGCTGTCATGTAACTAACCTCAGGGAAAGGCTCAGCAGCTCATTACAAGAAAAAAATGTGGAAGAACCAACTCTGTTAAAAGCCACACCTGCCGCTGGAAGAGGCCGAGTTACTCATAAGTGCACACCCCTCTTTTAATTGTTGGCACAGGGGGGCCCCCTTGTGGTGCAGGGGCCGTGCTTCTGCCTCTGGACCAGAGATGCCTGGCTTCAAGTCCCATCTGCTCCTGACATGCGTAATAATATCTCTGAACAAGTTGATTAGAAAAATAGGTTAATTTTTAAAATGCAACAATCCCACAGATGTTCTCAGGCTGGATACTGCACGATGATAACTTTCCTGTAAATTTCCTCACCTCTTTATCCCAGCAATAGGAGAGGAGGCCATTGGGCCCATCCAGCCTTCCCTAAAACTCAAATGATCACAACTGATTTTCTAGCTGAATGCCATACTCCCCTGTTCTCCCCATACCTCTTGACAGCTTTAACACTCAGACCTCAACTTCAGAAAGACATTGGTTCAGTGACTTGACCTCTACAACATAGACAATTCCACAGGGTGACTACCTTCCCAGTTAAAGACATTTCTCATTATTCCTAAAGGCCTACCCAATATCCTGGGACTGTAAACATCCAAGCCAGAGGACCCCTGCATCCAGTCTGTCCAGGCCTGTCAGAATTTTACACATCTCATGCCCCCACCCCACCCCCCACCATTCTTCTCAATGCTGGTGAACACCACCCCAGCCAAACCAATCTCACTTCCTGTAATCCCAGAAATCAGTCTGGTGAACCTTCACTGTATACTCTCCATGTCTACTATGTCCTGTCTCTGGGGAAAGAGACCAAACCTGCACATGGTTCTCCAGGTGTGGTCTCACCAAGTCCAGTAAAGTTACAGTAAGGTATCGCACTCCCTTAATTGGATCCTCTTGTAATGAAGGTCAAAGGGCGACTTGCCTTTCGAACTGTTGCTGCACCAGCATGCTTGCTTTGAGTAACTATTGTACAAGGAAATCTAGGTTTCTTTGTGCACTGATATTTCTCAATCCATCACCATTTTAATAATACTCGACAATTCATTTTTGCCACACCGCAGTAAATAACTTCACATTGATCCAGATTATGCTCGACCCACCAAGCATCTGACCACTCAATCAACTTGTCTAACTTGCTTTGAACTGTCTACAGCCTCCTCATCACTCACAATTCCTTTTTGTGTCATCAGCAAACTCGGAAATATTACATTTGATTTTCCCAAACAAATAAGTCAGATCATTGAAAATAGCTGGGATTCAGGTACTGGTCCAATTGTCACTGCCTTCCCCCTGAAAATGACCCACCTATTCCTGCAGTTTTCTGCTTACTAACTTATTCTCAATCAAGGCCTGTATATTACCACCAAACTTAAGTGCTTTGAAGTTATTATGCAGGACTTTAATCATAGTGTCCCCTGGTGTTGTAAAGGAGCAATGCTAACCACTGAGTCACTTTGCTACCATTGTGAAAAGCCTTCTGAAAATCCAAATACATTCTACTGGTTCTCCCTTATCTATTCTGTTAGTTTACATGCAAACAAAGTAAGGGTGTCTTGAGAATTCCATCACCCCCTCCCCACCCACCACATGGTCAGGACTTGGAAAAGAGATGGAGGTGGGTTCAACTGAGGCAGAGGGGATTGGAAGAACCTTTTGTTGCCTCATATATTCTCAAGTGCTCCCCAGCCAATGAATTACTTTAGAAACGCAGCAACTGCTGAAATGCAGAGAAACACATAATCTGAACACAGCGAGATCCTGCAAACACTGAGTTAATAACTGAGGACAGTTGTGTCGAGGGGACTTGGGGAGAGACAACCAAGCCAGGGGAGCAATGTTGATGGGGTCAGGGAGACAAAATTAGTGAAGAATTTCATACGGGGGAATGTGGCAAACAAATGTGAGAATTCGAATCCAATTTTTAAAAAACTCAACTTAAGAGTCTAATGATGACCCTGAATCCATTGTCTATTGTCAGAAAAACCCATCTGGCTCGTTAATGTCCTTTCAGAAGGAAACTGCCATCCTTACCTGGTCTGGCCTACATGTGACTCCAGACCCACAATACAGTTGTCTCTCAAATGCCCTCTGGGCAATTAGAGATGGGCAATAAATCTGGCCTTGGCAGCGATGCCCACCTCCCAGAAATGAATACAACATTTGTTTGGGCATCCTTGCAGAAACTGGTTCCCTCACAGTGCCCCAAACCCCTGCCAGAAAACCACCTGCCTACCACGGTGCTCAAAGTGTCCCTTATTATTTTCCCTCTGAGGGGGTCAGCCTGTTTTTAGGGAACCTGAAGCTACAAGCGATGCCAATATCCAGGGAGGTCTCTCTGCTGTGGCAGTAAATCTGGTCACACCAGTCAAAGATTGAGTTCTCTTCACTATCTTTACTCAGCTGCTGAGAGTATGACCATACCACAGAGAGCAGGAATCGGGCCATTCCCTCCTCTCAAGTCTTTTCAGGAAGTACTTTCCAAAAGAGACACAACCCACTGGAAAAGTCTTTGCCTCACCTCTTTTTAGATGGACAGACAATGACCCCGAGCTCTGGACTCACTGACAGGGGGAAAGATTATCTTTACAGCCACCCTGTCAAGATCCCTCAGATCTTATAGTTTATCAATCAAGCCACCTCATTCTTCAGAATATCAGTGCACAGAAGCCTAGACAGTCCAACCTTTCCCCATCACCTCTCCCCCACCATTCTGGCATATTAGTCTGGCAGACCTTCAGAATTACTCCAACGTGTTTACATTTTTCTTGGATTAAAAAAGAGGTCAACACTGTATTCCAATGGCCCATGCAATGCAGCAGAGATCTTCAAGAGCGCGCGCACACGCACACATTTCAACCAGCCATAATCACAGCTGGAAGGAGGTTACCTAAAACCTTTCATGACAAAGCTCACTCAAGCTTCCTATCCCCCGGTAAACAAACTTCACTGAACTAATCCCTCGCCCAAACCCCACCACATGGAGCAACACAGAGTTTAATCAGAAAATAAGCCATGAAATTAACCATCTTAATGGCTGATCTTTGCTCAAGTGATCAGCTTCGGTAATCGATTCCTTGGACCCAGTGTGCTCGGGTCAGTATCCAAATGGTAAACCAAATGGTCTTGTGGAGCAATGGTAGTGTCAGAAGCTCTGGGTTGAGTCTCTGTCAATAACATATCAGCACAGATTGATTGAAAATAATGCTAAATGGTCATTATTCCAAATGTGTCTGGAATTTAAAACTACAACAATGATATGGGCAGGGAATTGAGTTTGCAGAATTCTGTAATCAGCATGGGAAAATGCAATAGCCTGCCTTGTACTCAACTTCCTTCAATGCACTGCGATGTTTTCAATTTACAAACAGGCACCGCCAACAGGATACTGGAAGCTTTGATCCCAGACCAGATCCTGTACCCATAGGCCGGAGCTAAAACGCTTCTCAAATCGGATGAATTTTGGTGAGCACCAGAGTTGGTGAACCCCACCCATTCAAAACAATGTTAAACTGCATGTTCACTATGAGGCAGTTTGATGAACAGGGAGACAGTATTGCAAGTTTACACAAAGTAATTGAATCTTAAAAAGTGGCGAGAGGGTGGCTTGAAATAGTCAAGGTTGTCATTTTTGTTTGAAAACCCCCATCTGACTCAGGCAGGTTTTAAACGAAGTCGCTTACCCAATGACGCCGGCCAATCCCTGGAGTAATTGGCCCGAAAGGCCGCTGCTACCACCACCACCAGCTAAACCCTTCAAAATGCCGAACATGGCGAGGGTGAAGATTCAGACAAGTGCAAGAGCTGCAAAAAGACAGAGACATCAATCTAGAGCTTCAGCGAAATCCCAGGCCGGGACTAGGGATACAATGTAACAATCTCATCAGTTTCAGGGCCCGGACCTGGGAATACAATGTAACAATCCCGTCAGTTTCAGGGCCCGGGCCTGGGGATACAATGTAAACAATCCTGTCAGTTTCAGGGACCTGGCCTGGGGATACAATGTAACAATCGGCCTGGGGATACAATGTAACAATCCCGTCAGTTTCAGGGCCCGGCCTGGGGATACAATGTAACAATCCCGTCAGTTTCAGGGCCTGTCCTGGGGATACAATGTAACAATCCCATCAGTTTCAGGGCCTGTCCTGGGGATACAATGTAACAATCCCGTCAGTTTCAGGGCCCTGGCCTAGGGATACAATGTAACAATCCCGTCAGTTTCGGGGCTCGGCCTGGGGATACAATGTAACAATCCCGTCAGTTTCAGGGCCTCCGGGCCTGGTAATACAATGTAACAATCCCGTCAGTTTCAGGGCCCGGCCTGGGGATACAATGTAACAATCCCGTCAGTTTCAGGCCGGGACTGGGGATACAATGTAACAATCCTGTCAGTTTCAGAGGCCGAAATAGGACATTCATTATCTTAAAGAAACCTCACATTCAGGTTCGGTTTAAAGAGGCAATGTCACCCAGAGATCTCTCCTTACCGACTACAATCTAGCTGGAAAGTGAATGGCACAGCCTCTCGCTTTCTGTAGCCGGATTTGGGTGTGAAAAGCTGTCAATCCGGTTAGATTCTGGATTAGTGGTGCTGGATGAGCACAGCAGTTCAGGCAGTATCCAAGGAGCAGCGAAATCGACATTTCGGGCAAAAGCCCTTCATCAGAAATAAAGGCAGTGAGCCTGAAGCATGGAGAGATAAGCTAGAGGAGGGTGGGCATGGGGAGAAAGTAGCATAGAGTAGAATGGGTGAGTGGGGGTGGGGATGGAGGGGATGAAGGTGATAGGTCAGGGAGGAGAGGGTGGACTGGATAGGTGGAAAAGGAAATAGGCAGGTAGGACAAGTCTGG
>NC_057750.1:17780711-17782575 GCF_004010195.1 Chiloscyllium plagiosum
TGAAGTTGATTAATTGCTCAACCTCCTCGCGGGAGCACGAGGTGGCGCCAATGCAGTCATCAATGTAGCGGAGGAAGAGGTGGGGAGTGGTGCCGGTGTAATTACGGAAGATCAACTGCTCTACGTAGCCAACAAAGAGACAGGCATAGCTGGGGCCCATACGTGTGCCCATGGCTACCCCTTTGGTCTGGAGGAAGTGGGAGGATTCAAAGGAGAAAATGTTACGGGTGAGTACCAGTTCGGCCAAACGAATTAGAGTGTCGGTGGAAGGGTACTGTTGGGGACGTCTGGAGAGGAAAAAATGGAGGGCTTGGAGGCCCTGGTCATGGCGGATGGAGGTGTAGAGGGATTGGATATCCATGGTGAAGATGAGGCATTGGGACCGGGGAAACGGAAGTCTTGGAGGAGGTGGAGGGCGACAGCCTGACCCTGTCCCCGCCCCCGGGCGGAGCCATCTCTGGGTCCTACCACATCCTCATCTTTGAATAAAGGTCCAGAACTAGATGGGCGGGGCTTCATTCCTGAGTATTGTCATGCCGCAGGAGAATGCCACTGCGCTCTCGGAATAAGCAGTTTATTCAAATTACGTCCCCCTGTTTCTCTTCATAACCCTGAACCTTTTCCTTTTGAAACAATGGTCTCATTCCAAAAACAGCCAGTACTGGAGGTCACAGCGGGTCAGGCAGCGTCCATGGAGAGAAAGCACTCTGGCTTTTGTGGTCTAGATGAATCTTCATCAGAGCTCTCATTCCCTTTTGAACATTTCGATTGACTGTCCCCTCTCTGGACCCTCTGCAAAACTCCCCAACTTTGAGCAAAAGGACAAGTTCAGACAGACCTGACATTCCTGGTTAGAATCATGGCTAGCACATTGTTGCAGTTGTTGGAGGTCATCAGCGTGGATGGCAAACTAGCCATCCAATCAACTCAGCTAACTGACCCCTCCTTCCCCTGGGACACTGGGGCTAGACCTCAGCTGAGGTGTTGTGCCTGGGCAGCTCAAAGCATACCCTCAGCATGGTCTAAACCCTTTTTTTGCCACTTATTACGAAGTTGTACCCTCACAGCCTTTGACAAATGCAAAGTATCCACTGTCCACTCTGACCTGACTCCTCACAAATTGGAACACCTCAATCAAATCTCCCCAAGGCCTTCTTCCCTCCAAGATAAGCATTCTCAGTCTTGATATCTGAGATTCCTTATCCCTGGAACCACCCTCATTAATCTGTCCTAAACCCTCTCCAATGCCTTGACGTCCTTCCGAAAGAATGGCGCCCAGGCACAACACTTCTAACCCCAGTGACCCAGTGGGGAGGAGGGGTCAGTTAGCTGAGTTGATTGGATGGCTGGCCTGCCAATCACGATGATGACCTCCAACAACAGCAACCGATGTCCTAGGTATGATTCTAACCAGCAACGTCAGAACTATCCAAACATGTCCTCCTCTTGCTCAGAGTTGGAGACTTTTGCAGAGGGTCCGAAGCAGGGGACCAGTGGGTCAGGCAAATTTCCCATCAGACGTTCAAACCTGCTGTGAACTTCCACAGCACCAGCACGATGGGAATTCCGAGCGATTAGTGTCTCGGGCTCATACATCTGGCAAAGCCACGGGAACTGGGTGCAGAGAAGACCATTCAGTCCCACAGGTTCATCTCAGGCTATCAATGAGACCCTGGCTGACCTGTGCCTCAGTTGCAGTCTCATTGGTGCAAAGGAGAGTAGTCCCCAAGATCCAACATTACATTCTAACAGCTTGGCCTGGAATTTCTTGGGAACTGACATGAATGTGCAATCACAGTTGTGGTAAATTTCAGATGCACTGCACTCACACCTTGCTCAAGTGAAGGACTAAATGATTTCAGAT
>NC_057750.1:17784331-17790857 GCF_004010195.1 Chiloscyllium plagiosum
AGTCCCTGAACACTATGGGCAATTTAGCATGGCCAATTCACCTAACCTGCACAACTTTGGATTGAGAGAGGAAACCGGAGCACCCGGAAGAAACCCACACAGACACGGGGAGAATGTGCAAACTCCACAAAGACAGTCACCCAAGGCCGGAATTGAACCAGTGCTTACTGTGGAAAAGGACATGGAAGATGCAGAATGTAGGGAAATAGATGGTGACATCTTGAAAAATGTCCATGTTACAGAGGAGGAGGTGCTGGATGTCTTGAAATGCATATAAGTGGATAAATTCCCCAGGATCTGATCAGGTATAACCCGAGAGCTTTGTGGGAAGCTCGGGAAGTGATTGCTGGGCCCCTTGCTGAGATATTTGTACCATCGATAGTCACAGGTGAGGAGCTGGAAGACTGGAGGTTGGCTAATATGGTGCCACTGTTTAAGGAAGATGGTAAGGACTAGTCAGGGAACTATAGACTGGTGAACATGGCGTCAATGGTGGGCAAGTTGTTGGAGGGAATCCTGAGGGACAGGATTTAAATGTATTTGGAAAGGCAAGGATTGATTAGGGATGTTCAACATGGCTTTGTGCGTGGAAAATCATGTCTCACAAACTTGATTGAGTTTTTTGAAGAAATAATAGAGGATTGATGAAGGCAGAGCATTGGACATGATTTATATGAATTTCAGTAAGGCGTTTGACAAGGCTCCCCATGGGAGACTGGTTAGCAAGGTTAGATCTCATAGAATACAGGGAGAACTAACCATTTGGATACAGAACTGGCTCAAAGGTAGAAGACAGAGGGTGGTGGTGAAGGTTTGTTTTTCAGACTGGAGGCCTGTGACCAGTGGAGTGCCAAAAGGATCGGTGCTGGGTCCACTACTTTTCATCATTTACATAAATGATTTGGATGTGAGCATATAAGAGGTATAGTTCGCAAGTTTGCAGATGACACCAAAATTAGAGGTGTAGTGTATAGTGAAGAAAGTTACCTCAGATTACAATGGGATCTTGATCAGATGGGCCAATGGGCTGAGAAGTGGCAAATGAAGATACGGGGGAGATACGGTGGCACAGTGGTTAGCACTGCTACCTCACAGCGCCAGAGACCCGGGTTCAATTCCCGCCTCAGGCAACCGACTGTGTGGAGTTTGCACATTCTCCCCGTGTCTGCGTGGGTTTCCTCCGGGTGCTCCGGTTTCCTCCCACACTCCAAAAATGTGCAGGTTAGGTGAATTGGCCACGCTAAATTGCCTGTAGTGTTAGGTGCAGGGGTAAATGTAGGGGAATGGGTCTGGGTGGGTGCGCTTCGGCGGGTCGGTGTGGACTTGTTGGGCCGAAGAGCCTGTTTCCACACTGTAAGTAATCTCATCTAATCTAAAAGTTTAATTTTGATAAACGCAAGATGCTGCATTTTGGAAAAGCAAATCTTAGCAGGAATTATACACTTAATGGTTAGGGAGTGTTTCTGAACAAAGAGACCTTGGAGTGCAGGTTCATAGTTCCTTGAAATTAGAATCGCAGGTAGACAGGATAGTGAAGTAGGTGTTTGGTATGTTTTCCTTTATTGGTCAGAGCATTGAGTACAGGAGTTGGGATGTCATGTTGCGGCTGTACAGGTCATTGGTTAGATCACTTTTGGAATATTGCGTGCAATTCTGATCTCCTTCCTATTGGAAGGATGTTGTAAAACTTGAGAGGGTTCAGAAAAGATTTACAAGGATGTTGCCAGGATTGGACGATTTTAGCCAAGGAAGAGGCTGAACAGGCTGGGGCTGTTTTCTTTTGAGTATCGGAGGCTGAGGGGTGACCTTATAGAAGTTTATAAAATCATGAAGGACATGGATAGGATAAATAGACAAGGTCCTTTCCATGGGGTTGTGGAGTCCAGAACTAGAGGGCATAGGTTTAGGGTGAGGGGGAAAGATATAAAAGGGACCCAAAGGGCAACGTTTTCAGACATGGGATGGTCCATCATGTAATGAGCTGCCAGAGGAAGTGGCGGAGGCTGGTACAATTTCAGCATTTAAGAGGCTCCTGGATGGGTATAAGAATAGGAATGGTTTAGAGGGAAATGGGCCAAGTGCTGGCAAATGGGACTAGATTAGGTTAGGATATCTGGTCAGTACGGACGAGTTGGACTGAAGGATCTGTTTCCGTGCTGTACATCTCTATGACTCTAATAGACCAATATGTGAAATGGTTTATTGTCTTATGAGGAAAGGTTGCAAAGGCTGGGCTTATATCTGTAGCTGCATCAGAACATTATTTCAATGAGCCAACACACACTGCAGCACAGAGGAAGTATGCAGAGCAGAGGACATCACCTATACCCTGTATTCAAAAAGAATGGGTACCCAATGAACATAGTCTATCGATTTCTCAGCAACAAACCCAAACAAGCAGACAAAACACATCCAGAAACCCTAGCCACGCTCCCCTACATCAAAGACATCTCGGAAATGACTGTCAGACTACTCAGACCCTTTGGCATCATGGTAACCCACAAACCCACCAACACACTAAAACAGCAGCTAATGAACTTGAAAGACCTTATACAGACAACAAGCAAAACTAATGTCATTTAGAACATACAGTGCAAGGACTGTAACAAACATTACATTGGACAAACAGGCAGAAAACTAGTCACCAGGATACATGAACACCAACTAGCCACAAAAAGACAAGACCCTCTTTCACTCGTATCCTTACATACAGATAAGGAAGGACACCACTTCGACTGGGACAACACATCCATCCTAAGAGAAGCCAAATAAAGACATGCACGAGAATTCCTAGAAGCATGGCATTCCAACCAGAACTCTATCAACAAACACATTGAGTTAGATCCCATCTACCACCCCCTGAGAAAAAGAACAAGAAGTGACTTCACCACAGGAAATGACATCACCAACCCAAAGAAACCCAAACATATAAACAGAAAACAGGAATTATCAGCAGTGCTTCGTCCAGAGGCCCACTGAAGATGTTACCTAGTAGGGTGATGAAACATCTGGAAATGAACCTTCCAGCTCAGCGAGCAAACATATATCCAGAACCTCAATCTGAGCTACAAATCTTCTCAAAACTTGTAGGCTTATATTTGCTGGAATTAAGAACAGTCACAGGCTGGAAATTTCAGTGGGCACAGTCATGGTTAATGTGAAATTTTCTTTTTATTGAGGTGCAGGAAGCACATACAAATCACTATTTCATTTGGAAAGAATGTTTGGGACCATGAACGGTGAGGAGAGAACAGGTAAAAAGGCATATGTTGCACCTTCTCTGCTTGCAGTGAATGCTGCCACAATTACTCGATTTAGGCTAATTGAGGAATGGAACAGATATCCCAGAGAGAAACTTGCCCAATTGGGATGGTGAAAGGAGAAGGGAGAACATAGGGAGATGGGCCTGTACTCATTGGTGTGGAGGTGCCAGTATTGGACCAGGGTGGACAAGGTCAGAAGTCACACAACACTAGGTTATAGTCCAATAGGTTTGTTTGAAATCACAGGCTTTCAGAGCTCAGCTCTTTCATCATGTGAACTTCACCTGACGAAGAAGCAACATTCTGAATGCCTCTAATTTCAAATAAATCAGTTGGATTATAGTCTAGTGTTGCGTGACTTCTGACTTTGTACTCATTGGAACACAGAAGGCATCAAGGTGATCTTATTGAAACATGCAAGATTCTTAGGGCTGAGTGGATGCAGAAAGGTTGTATTCCCTTGTGGGAGAGTGTAAGACCAAACAATATAATCTCAGAATAAGCAGTCGCACATTTAAGACAGCAATGAAGAGGAATTTCATCTTTCAAAGGGTGGTGAATCTGTGGAATCTTTATTGCAGAAGCTTATCAAGGTTGTGTCATTAAGCATATTCAAGGACGATGCTGTGGAAAACAGCGTGGATTCCAGCTGTATGATGTGTATGAGGGACATTCTTTGTTGCACTGACTGTATTTAGAATTACCAATGTTATGTACTTTAAGAGAGTTAAAAACAGCAGAACTACCGGACACAAGATCAAGTGTTCTCAATAAGGTAACAATGTAACACTTGGTCGAACAACTTGATTAGCTCATTGCCTGGAGACAAAAACAAATTCAAATTTGGCCAATCAGTTTAAATTATACCCCCCAAAATATCAAACTCCAAACCAGTTTGAATTGAGTACATTGACAATCTTAAAAGCCATTGACACAATCCGATGTTCTGGGGATAAGACCGGGGGGGGGGGGGGCGGAATTGAACAGTTGAGAGGAGAACTGCCAAGCCCTAGCATGCAACAGACTGCTTGGAAAGAAAATCTCTCTTAAAAGTGCCTTTTTGATCAATAACCTGTGACGCAGAAATTCCTAACAAAGAGAAAAGAATGACATGGCAAGATCTGAAGACCTATTGTAGCTCGGTTTTGAGATATGCAGTGTTGTTTTGTAAATCTTAATTGGGAGTTTTATCGGACTAGTTTTATAGAAGGGAAAGTAAAAGATAGGTTAGAGAAAGAAATTGTAAATAGTGGTTAGATAATTATTCTCTGTTATACCTTAAGAAATAAAGTTGTTAATTTTTACATTACATAGTTCCTGGCCACTCAAGTTTTTATAGATTACTGCGCGGGATAAATCTTTTCTATGTTGCTGATTTTAAATTAAGCAGGAGAGTTTACCAAATGTCATAACACCATCTTTCTCTCACTTTCACCTGTATGACCATTGTGACACAGGCAGCCTCACAGGGAGTTAACACCTTCAATACGTTATCTGGCTCGACAGGACACCAATTGTTAAAGTGCACTTGAGAATATAACTTTTTAAAAAGAGTTTTGTGATTTACATATGAAAGAACTGAAACCAGCATGGTCATTCTAAAAGATGAGAGACCTAACAAACAACCCA
The DNA here is from genome assembly GCF_004010195.1 of Chiloscyllium plagiosum. Classification (NCBI taxonomy): domain Eukaryota; kingdom Metazoa; phylum Chordata; class Chondrichthyes; order Orectolobiformes; family Hemiscylliidae; genus Chiloscyllium; species Chiloscyllium plagiosum. The sequence goes on from NC_057750.1 coordinate 17,789,224, forward strand.
GGTCTTTTTCGATGTATAATTCCAGTTACATCACACAGTAAACTTCTGCTGTAAATTCTGTGTCTTACAAACTTATTCTCCACAACCACCTGAAGGAGCATTGCTCCAAAAGCTAGTGCTTCCAAATAGACCTTTTGGACTATAACCTGTTGTTGTGTGATTTTTAACTTTATCCACTGCAGTGCAACACTGGAGTCTCCAAATCATGGGTACCTTTAAGAAGTGGGCGTGGTTTCGAACCGATATGATTGACACCAGACGCAATGACGTCACAACGGAAGACGTTGTGGCGGCCGATATGATTGACATCAGACGCAATGACGTCACAACGGAAGACGTTGCGGCGGCCTCACGGTGCGATGACGCAACAAACGGTGGGGCCGCTGACGTCACGGCCCGGTTGAGCGGCCGCTTCCGCTCAGTGTGAGAAAAAAAAAAGATGGCGGCGTGGCGGAGGCCGCTCGGCCCGTGCTCGCTCCTCCTGGTCCTTGTGGGCGCGGCCTTGGCGCCAGAGCCCGGCAAGTGGAGGCTAAGAATCGGCGCGGTAAGTGTGAGCGGCACAGCCAGCGGCCTGCTGATGGGATAGAGCTTCCAGTCGCCACTGCCCCCGGCCGTTCGGGTCGCAGCCCGGGGGCCGGGGCCCCGACCCCCTCACCTCCAGCCCGCTGCCTTGGGTCCTGTCCGTCATTGCCCGGGACCCCCGTCCACCCTGACACGACGCCATTGGCGGAGGGAGGGAGTGTTGACGGTGATAGACCCGGGTCTGTCTGGGATGGTTTGAAAGCCAAGGCGTTGGGCGTCAGGAACTAAAACACTCCAATTGCTGGAAAAGCTCAGCAAGTCTGACAGCATCTGTGAAGAGGAAGCGGAGTTACCGTTTCGGGACCGTGACCCTTTCCCCAGAGCAATGAGGGTTAGAGTCGTTCCCCAGACAACTGGAGGGTATCCCATTACGCTCTTGACTTGTCCTGATTCGTAATAAAATTCAGGTTTTCCTTCACTTTCTTTCCCTTCGCAACGTTCATCCTTAAGCATCTGCACAGTATCATTTGACTTGCATGCTGACGTGCCGTGTCAACGCACCAACAAAAATCAGTCATCTGAAATAATGCCAGTGCAGTTTTTTGCCTATAGTTAAAACAATGCTCAAACAGGGAAGAGAGAAATTAATGTTCCTGCTGAGGTCCACAGACATTCAAGCTTATAAGGTACCAGGCAACCTTGTTGCCATTTTAAAGCAACTCAATGGGCCATGATTGGGCTGGTCGGGAGGAGACTGGTCCTGAAAATGTGTTGCTGGAAAAGCGCAGCAGGTCAGGCAGCATCCAAGGAGCAGGAGAATCGACGTTTCAGGCATAAGCCCTTCTTCAGGAATGAGGAAAGTGTGTCCAGCAGGCTAAGATAAAAGGTAGGGAGGAGGGACTTGGGGGAGGGGCGTTGGAAATGCGATAGGTGGAGGGAGGTCAAGGTGAGGGTGATAGGCCGGAATGGGGTGGGGGCGGAGAGGTCAGGAAGAAGATTGCAGGTTAGGAAGGCGGTGGGGAGTTTGAGGGATTTGACTGAGACAAGGTGGGGGGAGGGGAAATGAGGAAACTGGAGAAATCTGAGTTCATCCCTTGTGGTTGGAGGGTTCC